>NC_134690.1:17194025-17429025 GCF_050947455.1 Rhinoderma darwinii | reverse complement strand
ATATTTGTATCTACTATGAAGTGGAATGATTATTTCGATACTGCTACATACAATTATTGAGTAATAAATATAAAAATAAATATAATTGCGATAATGTATAATACTCATAACAACAATTTTTACACATATAGTCCCAATGGTCAAATGGATAGATATGAAATAAATAACTAAATAGATAAATCCGATAGCTATAAGATAAACATATATATACATAGCTATATAGATATGCCAAGATACATATAAGATATGGATATGGGAGAAATACATGTGACATAATTCAGAGATGGATATACTTGTAGTAAATCTTGTTTTATAGTTATATTTTTCTGAGGTTTTTTTTTTTGTACAAGAAAGAGATGTTCATAGAAACAGGATAACGAAATGTTTCTTCAGAGATGGAAATAGATTTTTGTTTGTCACGTGGTCTCTATTTTTGCAACATAAAAAGGAAATAAATAATAATAATAATAATAATAATATAGCCTTTCTCTAATTATTGTCCCTTTTTTTATGAGCTCGCTGGTCCCCATAGTTTTCATTGTATTTAATATATCTGGCCTTTAAATATATAACACTGATGATGAGGATAGCAGGTCCCTATGTTTGTGCACTACAGAACCGACTTGCAGGTTGTGAGGGTTTGGACTGGCAGGGGTGTGCAGAAGAGATTAACCCTTTATGGCCATTATAAGATGTCTAGCAGTCTGAGTGGAGTTGTTATTGTACAGTCACCGTCTTCCTGGTTCTCCTTTCGGGGAGGAATGAGGGAAGCTGCGGAGTATTTTCCTGCAGGGACCTGCCAGGCTGGGCTGCTGCTGCTGCACACTTCTGCGCTGCTTGTAGAGGAAAGGATGTGTCCCCAGCTCAGTGTTTCCTGCCTGATAACAGCAGCAGGATGCCATAGGCTTAGCCTCAGCTATTAGATGAATGTGAGCAGCAGAATGTTATTGTTTATGCTAAGAAAGCTCACTCCACAAGTTAACATCTTCCAAAACCCAAACAAACAGCTCTCTCCAACGGGGCCGGGCCCCCTGGACTCAGGAAAGAGGTCCCCAAGGGACCGGCTTTGAAGTCAGTGGTACAGGGAGGCAAACACATATTTTAGCGGAAGGTTATAAGTTCCAACACCCGTGTATTAAATAAAAAAAATAGTGAGTGAGTGAGTGAGGTTACTTCTACATCTCCATGGATAAATCAAAGCTGGGTTATGTCAGCAGAATCCTCGAGGTCACACACAACGTCTCCATATGACTGCAGGAAACGCGGGACCTCATTTCTTCACAGATGACATTTAGATTATGCCAAATAGACGCATCTGGAATGGAACCAGCAAACCTTACAATTATATTACAGTTCCAACAAATAAAAGGTTATTCATTGTACGATGACAAGGTTCACAATCTTACAATACACTTTATATTAATTCCTCACCGTTTTTAAAAACTCTGCTTGCTGTCATTCAACAGAACCTTCATCAGTAACTACCAGGGGATGAAAATCTGTCCTGTGATGATCAGACAACGATTCAGGTTGTCACAAGACAAAGCTCCGATAAGTGCACTGTAACAAGCCTTGTACCCGTGTGTCCATCAAATGATTAGGACAAAGTTGGAGCTAGTGGAAGTAAACAATTAAGATTTTAATTGAAGGAAAGCAAGCAGAGATTTTGAAAATCAGTAGGAATTGATACAGGAACTGGATTGTATAACTTTATTATATAATGAATAACATTTTCTTGCTAAAATTATAATACCTTTTAAATCGATCTACTTCGCCAATAACACTTTCTTTATCAAGACCTTTAAAAACCCGAGTAAAAGGTCACCTTTTATAATGACACAGACTAAGGGTGAATATTTATTTTTATTTTATACTTTAGATATTTTTTTTTATATTTTTTTGCAACACAGATGGGGCTTTAAAATATTACCAAAACACAACAAAAATATTTTACTGTTTTATATAGGTGAAAATGTGAAACGATTTGAAAACAAAAATGCAATTGTTATTATTTTTTCCTTTATATTTTAATACAATTAATTAAACCAAAATTATACCATAATATAAACCTTTCTTAAAAGTAACCAAATCTTTACCATATTATAAGCCTTATAAGACTAGATTTATGCCCTTGCTGCATGGGCCATTGGCTGTTAGGACATATGTCTACCGATCGGAGCCAAAAAGCGGATAAATGATATGGCTTCTAACAGTCTAATCATATTCTACTGAAGGAGGAAGGAAAACATTTTGTTGAGAAAAGTTCGTCAGTGGCTAGAAGAAAAAAAAAAGGTTCAGCTTTTTATAGAAACAGCGCCACACTTGTCCAGGGGTTGGTTTTAGTATGGCAGCTCAGCTCTGTTAAATGAACAAAAGTGGTGCTGATTCTCAAAGAAATAAAAAAGTTGAATCTTTTTGTTAATCTCAGATAAAGGTAAATTTGTTCGCCAATGCATCATCCTAAGAGTTTTCTGAAAACCTAACCTAGAAATAAAAAAATCAGATCGCCATAAGCAGGAGTATCTGGAAACTCATGACCTCATCTAACTGCCAATGACGTGATCTCACATCATATATGATAAATATAACCTATATAGGATCCATACACTGATTGGCCACTTTAATCACAACACCTAGACTTTCACGATTGGAGTTGCCCGGTATGGAAATTAGACTCTTGACCCGAGTGCGGCATATAATCAAGTGAGCAAGTTTTCCATAGATCAGTTTAGTTGTGAATCCACACTAGAATGGGAAAATCAAGCGATCTGAGCGACTTCAAACAAGGCATGGTCATCAACGCTAGACTAGCCCAGCCGGAATTTAAAGAACTGTCAACCTTGTGGAGTTTTCTTGTGCGACGGTGCCGAGAGTAAAGCAAGAATTTTGTGAAAAACATCCAGCGAAATGAAATCCTGTGGACGTCGACAACTGGTGCAGGCTCGCTTCCCTCCTCACTTTGGTTTCCTTTGTTCTTTATACAAAAAGGACTGGCTCCCTGTTAAAGCAAGCTAACAAATGGCAACCAACGCAGCACGATCCAGCAGAAATAAACATTGTCGATCAAAGCAGTTGAGAAAAGTTGAGTAAGGGCTCAGTTAAATAAGTTCTGCCCTCTTGTTCTTTCACCCACTGGCTAGTAAAAAAAAATAATCAATGGGATACTGATCGCAAAATTGATCCCTTAGTTTTCTATGGAGTCAGCTTTCTTCCGGGTGGCATCAGTTTTGCTGTTGGACATATTCCCAAGCCTGCAGGGAAACATTGACTGCCATTCTTCTCTGTCCGGTTATGGACGCTGGGCAGTTACACAAAGTGCATGACTTTTCAATCAGTTAAGTTAAACAGGCAAAAAAAAACCAAAAAACAACTCAGGCCCCATGCACACGACCGTAAAAACGCCCGTAATTACGGGCCCATAGACTTCTATTGGGCATGGGTACCTTCACGTTTGCTTACGGGAAGGTGCCTGGGCCGTTGAAAAATATAGAACATGTCCTATTTCAGGCCATAATTACGGCATGGGCAGGCTTACTGATGGATTATACATGTGTTGTGGGAAAATTGACTGCACTCTTGAATTATAGTCTGTCTGCTAATAAGTTTTTTTGCTGTTTCTATAACAACAAGCAGAATTGTGAATGGAGCTCTGGAGTATAATACAGGCTGTAACGCAGGATCATTACGAAACAAGTAATATGATTTATTTATATACAGTGAAGGAAATAAGTATTTGATCCCTTGCTGATTTTGTAAGTTTGCCCACTGTCAAAGACATGAACAGTCTAGAATTTTTAGGCTAGGTTAATTTTACCAGTGAGAGATAGATTATATATAAAAAAAAAAAACGGAAAATCACATTGTCAAAATTATATATATTTATTTGCATTGTGCACAGAGAAATAAGTATTTGATCCCTTTGGCAAACAAGACTTAATACTTGGTAGCAAAACCCTTGTTGGCAAGCACAGCAGTCAGACTTTTTTGTAGTTGATGATGAGGTTTGCACACATGTTAGATGGAATTTTGGCCCACTCCTCTTTGCAGATCATCTGTAAATCATTAAGATTTAGAGGCTGTCGCTTGGCAACTCGGATCTTCAGCTCCCTCCATAAGTTTTCGATGGGATTAAGGTCTGGAGACTGGCTAGGCCACTCCATGACCTTAATGTGCTTCTTTTTGAGCCACTCCTTTGTTGCCTTGGCTGTATGTTTCGGGTCATTGTCGTGCTGGAAGACCCAGCCACGAGCCATTTTTAATGTCCTGGTGGAGGAAAGGAGGTTGTCACTCAGGATTTGACGGTACATGGCTCCATCCATTCTCCCATTGATGCGGTGAAGTAGTCCTGTGCCCTTAGCAGGGAAACACCCCCAAAACATAATGTTTCCACCTCCATGCTTGACAGTGGGGACGGTGTTCTTTGGGACATAGGCAGCATTTCTCTTCCTCCAAACACGGCGAGTTGAGTTATTGCCAAAGAGCTCAATTTTAGTCTCATCTGACCACAGCACCTTCTCCCAATCACTCTCAGAATCATCCAGATGTTCATTTGCAAACTTCAGACGGGCCTGTACATGTGCCTTCTTGAGCAGGGGGACCTTGCGGGCACTGCAGGATTTTAATCCATTACGGCGTAATGTGTTACCAATGGTTTTCTTGGTGACTGTGGTCCCAGCTGCCTTGAGATCATTAACAAGTCCCCCCTGTGTAGTTTTCGGCTGAGCTCTCACCTTCCTCAGGATCAAGGTTACCCCACGAGGTGAGATTTTGCATGGAGCCCCAGATCGATGTCGATTGACAGTCATTTTGTATGTCTTCCATTTTCTTACTATTGCACCAACAGTTGTCTCCTTCTCACCCAGCGTCTTACTTATGGTTTTGTAGCCCATTCCAGCCTTGTGCAGGTCTATGATCTTGTCCCTGACATCCTTAGAAAGCTCTTTGGTCTTGCCCATGTTGTAGAGGTTAGAGTCAGACTGATTCATTGAGTCTGTGGACAGGAGTCTTTTATACAGGTGACCATGTAAGAGCTGTCTATAATGCAGGCACCAAGTTGATTTGGAGCAGTAACTGGTCTGGAGGAGGCTGAACTCTTAATGGTTGGTAGGGGATCAAATACTTATTTCTCTGTGCACAATGCAAATAAATATATATAATTTTGACTATGTGATTTTCTTTTTTTTTTTTTTTTATATAATCTATCTCTCACTGGTAAAATTAACCTAGCCTAAAAATTCTAGACTGTTCATGTCTTTGACAGTGGGCAAACTTACAAAATCAGCAAGGGATCAAATACTTATTTCCTTCACTGTAGTGACTCCACCAGCAGAATAGTGAGTGCAGCTCTGGAGTATAATTCAGGATGAATCCAAGAATCCGTATAAGATAAGTAATGTATGTACACAGTGACTCCACCAGCAGAATAGTGAGTGCAGCTCTGGAGTATAATACAGGATGTAACTCATGATCAGTACAGTATAAGTAATGTAATGTATGTACACAGTGACTCCACCAGCAGAATAGTGAGTGCAGCTCTGGAGTATAATACAAGATGTAACTCAGGATCAGTACAGGTTAAGTAATGTAATGTACACAGTGACTTCACCAGCAGAATAGTGAGTGCAGCTCTGGAGTATAATACAGGATGTAACTAAGGATCAGTACGAAACAAGTAATGTGATTTATTTACATAGTGACTCAATGTTTTATGAAGATTGATTCTAAATATAAAATGTAAAATTGTGTTTTAAGGTGAACATGGCCTTTAACATAATCTACTTTTCCATTTTACTTACTCACTATGTGACACTGTGGCTTGAAAAAAATAATGTGAGCCAATGGACCTGTCCTCACAGGCTTTGTGATTAGGGTTTGTTTTGTGCTTCATCAATTTATATGATGCCTGCAGCACTGGAGGAGTGTTATCGTTCAGTAAAAAGTCAGTGGTGCTCTAAGGGAAATGTTCATTTAGTGTCTGAAAATACATTGTATGACATCAAAACATTAAATGAATTAATGAACGTGTCTCAACAGTCACCTGAGCTAAGTGCAAGTTACTTATCCCCTAAATGTACCTCATGTTTCAGGTAGATGTTACAACGGTAAATCTGCCATATCTACTGCTTTAACTTTTGTGCCCTGTTTAGATGGCGTTGGCAGACAATCCAGAATCACAACAGCAGACTGTTTGCTCACACTCTCAGAAATCCATATTCCCAGTAAAGGGCTTCTAGTATTTTGGTAGATATTGACTATTGCGTTCCCTCTGCCCTATAGAATACTTACAGCGAATACAAATTCCTAGGGAAGAGCAGACAGTCGGTGAATATTTACACACTGTTGCCTTAAAGCAGGACTTTTACCATTGACTACTTTTAAACCACCTCTCCTAATAAAAACCTAGAAGAGCGTTGTCACGTGTTAAATATTGGGACACCTTGCTACACAGTCAATCTTGTCCTCTGAATACATGTTCAGACGTTATGGATTTTCAGTGTATATTCTGCACCACAACCAGCAATAATTGACAGTACAATACACGTGGATGATTTTTCAAAACCCCATCCATGTGTACTGGAAAAAATTCATGCATAATTCAGGGAATGCTGTGAATTTTTCAAACCTGCAACATGCCTATTCTGTAGCCAAAATGTTGTGGATTGCAACGCAAAGGGTGAAATCTGCAGCAAAAAGGCAACAAGATACTCATGTAACCGATGCAGATTTTGCAGCCAATTCACAAAGTCCATCAGGGAAAAATCCTGCTTTTTCAGAACGTATCCTGAAAGATTACTTCATCTTCATGACTTCCAATTTCACAGTAGTAGTCGAGTCCAGATAGATATATATATATATTTTATCTTTCAAGATGTTCTCCTACAAATAACGTTTATGACACATTAGATTTGCCATATAAAAGTGTAATTGATGGAGGTCCAACCACTGGGACTTCAAACTCGAGTACCAGGGGGGCATCGTTTCCCATTTATGGTGGACTGGTGGCTGCATACTTGGTTCCATAACCTTCTTCCATTGTATACGGGAGAGCCAACTCTCTAATGAAATAAAGAGACTGGTGCAACTTTGCTCTTGAGATCTATGGAGGTCTTAGGCTCTGTTCATACAGCCATCATGGTTTCGTTATCACACGACGAACACAAACGGCGCCTGACGGACCGGATTGATTATGTTTAAAACTTAGATGTGATGGATAACAGGTGGATCCTGCGTGTCAGAGACACACAGTACCCGCTGTCTCCGAACCTGTCAATCCAGCCTGCCCTGACAGATTCGGGTTTCAGCGCAAAACACAGCTTCTCTGTATCCAGGATACAGAGAAGCTGTATCTCATTAAGTAATTTTTTTTTAAATAAAAACCAAGTTACACTAAATAATATTTTTTTTTACTCAGTCTTCAAAAGGTGTACATAGTCTCATTTTTTTTTAAATGTTTCTCTATAATGGAAGAAAAGATGATTTTCCTTTTTAGTTATAATACGCTTGTTTTAAAATGCTACAATTAGTTTTTTTTAATTTTTTTATTTATTTTGTGTGACTTGATTTTAATGGTAATTGGATGATTGACTTTCATTACTAAGAAAATATTGACACTCCAGCTCATAATCCATCTAAGCTTAAATTAAATACGAACGGCTCGGTTGGGACGACTAGTAAAAACTGTTAAGTTCCAAAAAAAAATTAAAATATTAAAAGTAAAAAAACCTTTTCCCATTTTTTTTCTATAAAGCAATGTAAAAAAAACATAAAAGTCAACATAACTGGTACTGCCACGTCCGTAAGGTCCGAATTATCACAATATAGTGTTTAACCCGCTCGGTGAACATTGTAACAAAATATATATATAAAACACGCCAATTGCTATTTTTTTGGTTACCTTAGCCCTCCAAAAAAATGTAATAAGAAGTGATCATAAAGTCGCATGTACCCCAAAAATGGTATTCGTAAAAACTACAGGTCGCTCCACAAGCAATAAGCCCTCACAGCGCTTAATTGACGGAAAAATTACAATGTTAGGGCTTGTCCACACGTAACGGAATTGCTGCAGGAACATTTCTGCAGCATTTCCGTTAATACCAGCAGACATTCCGCTGCGGAAAAACCGCACCATTTCCTGCGTTTTTTTTACTGCATAAAATAGTGCGTATTTTGCTGCGTTTTTCTCAATGCTGGGAGATGGTGACGTCTCCTCTGAAAAACCCAGCAATTCTGTCCACTTTCCATAGCAGGAATTAATACGCTGCGGTACAAAAATACGCACCGCAGGTCAATTTCTGCTCTGAATTTTTACGCAGCGTGTGGATGAGACTTGTTAAATCTCACCAACTTTGCTGCTACTGTATCCTGCTGCGTATTTTCCATCCGCAATTCCGGACGTAAAATGAGCAGAAATTCCGCTACGTGTGGACAAGCCCTTATGGCTCTCAGAATATGGTGACACAAAACTATTTTTTTTTAGCGAATCTTTTTTTTTTTTTTAAAGTGGTAAAACATAAAAAAAGTATATAAATTTTGTATCACCGTAATTATATTAACCCGTAGAATAAGGTGAACATGTAGTTTTTACCGCCTGATGGATGCCATAAAAACAAAAAACCCTCCAAAAATTGCGTAATCGCTGTTTTTTGCCCATTTCACTGAACAATTGTTTTTCCAGCTTCCCAGTACATTATGCGGTACAATAAATAGTACCATAAAAAACTACAACTTGTCCCGCAAAAAACAAGCCATCATACGGCTACGTGGATGAAAAAAACCAAAAAGTTTTGGCTTTTGGAAGGTAGGGAAGAAAAAAATGAAAATTGGTCGTGTCCCTAAGGGGTTAAAGAAGATGTGTGTCTATTGGCTGTGACAGAACTATGAGAGCTGTGATGATGTGAAGCGTCCGTCATCGTTAAGTACTTCTGTAGCTGGGGCAGTTGCATTTATCAAAAACATTGGGGGAAGCAACAGTTTAACTCATTAGTGACTGCCCAGTAGTGTTTTTATGGCGACCACTAACGGGCCTTATTCTGATGCAATAGACTTTTTACAGCGCTGCACCGGAATAAATAGATCAGGGAGCAGTTAAATATTCCTGCTCTCAGCTGAGAGCAGATCTGCTTGAACAGGCGAGATCGAAATAATTATCGATCTCGCCAGTTTAACCCCCTCAGATGCGGCGCTCAATAGCGAGCGCCGTATCGAATTGTTTTTGGAGGGAAGGAGCTCCCTCTCTCACCCCACTGGCAACATGCGATAAGATCGCCGGGTGCCAGTGTCTTCTATGGCAGCCAGGGGCCTAATAAAGGCCCCCAGGTTTGCCTCTAGTTAATGCCTGCTAGGCCATGCCTGTGGCATGGCCTAGCAGATCCCTGTCCGTTTTACAGAAGTATTGCAGTGTATTATAAAAGCGAACAGATAATCGCACAGTAAAGTCCCTTAGTGGGACTAGTAAAATAAAAGTTAAAAAAACCAAAAGTTTAATAAATTTAATAATAAATAAATATCCAAAGTGAACAAAAATAAATCAAAAACCCACTTTTCCCTTAAAAAAAACAAAACAGTTACACATATTTGGTATCGCCGCGTCAGTTACGACCCCAACTATAAATTTATTACATTATTTAACCTGCTCGGAGAATGCTGTAAAAAATAAGATAAAAACCAATGCAAAAATTGCGGTTCTCTGTGAATCCTGCCTTAAAAATTTTTTGATAAAAAGTGATACAAAATTGGCATGTACTCCAAAATGGTACCAATAAAAACTACAAGTCGTCCAGCAAAAAAAAGCCCTCATACAACCGCATCGGCGGAAAAATAAAAAAGTTACGGCTCTTCAAATATGGAGACAGAAAAACAAATAATTTTGAAAAAGTGTTTTTACTGTGTAAAAGTAGTAAAACATAAGAAAACTATATAAATTTGGTATCGTTGCAATCGTAACAACCCAATGCATAAAGTTATTCTGTTATTTATAGCACACGGTAAACGGCGTAAACTTAGGGCGGAAAAAAAAAAGTGGCGAAATTGCTGTTTTTTTCGATTCCCTCCCCAAAAAAAGTAAACAAAAGTTAATCAATAAATTATATGTACCCCAAAATGGTGCTATTAAAATACCTTATACAGCTATGTAGACGCAAAAATAAAAAAGTTATAGCTCTTGAATGAGACGATGGAAAAAAAAACGTAAAAAATAGCTTGGTCTTTAAGGCCAAAAATAGGCTGGTCGCTAAAGGGTTAAAAAAAAACGCAAAAATTGACAAACAATCGAACTTATGCTGCACAGAATAAGTCAGGACAAATGGGTTAAACTCCTGCCGATAATGAAATATGAGTTGACTCACGTTTTATGAATGATGGATTTTAACTACCTTGGTAAGACAGGAGAAATTAAATTTGCAGGAAAGTTATGGAAACTTTTTGGAGCATGCTGACAGACAACTATATGTCTCAACTTGCACAGGAACCAACAAGATAATGGGGCTTTGCCATTAAATAAAACATTTATAAGATAATGGGGGGATATTCTGGAAATTGGTTGAACATTAAAGTAACATTACATTTTTAATATAAATATATATTGCAGCTTCCTCTGAAAGAAAAATAAATTTGAACTTTATCAAGTAACAAAAAAAAAAGAAAACCACATATAATGTTACTTTATTGTAGCCACTTTAACATAGGTAAAGCCTAAAAGGGTTCTCCGATTCCTAAAATTCAAGTTTAAAGGACGGGTGTCGCGAAATTTTTTTTTTAATATCAATTTGCTTTTAGTATTTTATTAAAATAAATTACATTTTTTTGTGTTTGTGTTTTACTTTTTTTTTTTTCTAACTTTTACTCCTCTATGGGGGCTGCCATTTTTTTTTCATCTCTGTATGTGTCGATTAACGACACATACAGAGATGGAATACGGCACATACATCCTCATAGAGAATGCGAACGGGAGCCGTTCCATTCACTATAGCGTACGCCGTCTGTGTGGGAACGGCACATGCGCCGTTCCCACACAGTCCAAATGGAAGGTCTTCGGCCGAGCGACATCCGGCGCCATTTTCTTGTGGACCGGAAGCCGCGGCCGGACATTAAGATGACTACTTCCGGTCGCGGCTTCCGGACATGTGTTCAGGAGGGAGCGGACGGACTGGAGGGAGCGGTGGCGGCAGGAGCAGGTAAGTTATGTTTGTGTATGTTCGTGTTATGCTGTCTGATTACCACTGTATCTAATCCTCCTACACTGTGCATTCGCTCAAAAAATGGCGGCACACAGTGTAGGAGGTTTAAACATTCAATCCCCTCCTTTCTCCTGGCACTAGCCAGGATAAAGGAGGGGGGATTGTTTGAGGACGCTAGAGCGAGTGTGTCTTCTCAAATTTTGCAGCATAAAGCAATGTGGTTGCTTTACCACATGCCAATGCTGCAATTTTGGGAATTGCTCCCTCTAGTGACCAGAACAGGGAAATGTTATAAATTAGAATCTAATTTATAATATTTCCTGACTTGTGAAAAAATTAGAACAATGTCTAATCATGTATATACTGTTTAACTAAAAAAAAAACAAAAAAAAAATTCTAGCGACACATTCCCTTTAAAGTTAAACTGGAATAATTTTCATACTTCGTGAAATGAACATCACTTCCTGCTCCGCAGCGATTGGCTGAGGCTGCACCTTACTGACTTCCTGCTCTGTCTGTAGTTCACATGCCATCTGCAGATAACGCCAGTAATTTGGGGAGCTTTCTCCTCCATTTTAGCTGCTTCTCCTACATTTGGACCAGAAAGCAGAGAAATAATTACCTGAAAGCGAGCAGTGTTATGTGCAGAGTACGTGCAGAAGGCGGGTAGAGAAGGAAGTTGCAGGTGTAACTTGACCAAATAGCTGCAGAGCAGGAAGTGATGTCATAGAAGGGGGCGATGTTTTGGCAACTCCACTTGCACAACCCAAAAACATGCAGCAGTAGTTGTTATTTCCTGTGGGACTGTGGACCTGTAGTGTACAGAGGACCTTGAAGACTTGCCGTTTTACTAATTCTGAAAATTTGCCCGGTGTTTCACTTTAAATTGCTGAAAGCAATTGATTTTGTTTTCCTGTCTAACTAAATAAGGGCACCGGATTTTTGGAGACTACAGAGCCGATATTTTGTCATTAAAATATTTTATAGAACTAGTTCGGTATTGTTTTATATTTTCCACTTTCTGGAAGCTATTTAATTATTCAATATGATAAAAAAAAACAAAAAAAACCTTTTACACATGATACTACTACTCCATTCTAGGTCTTAGTGATGAAATGATGGCATTAGTGCATGTTATGATTACTCTTAATACTAGGTCTATCGATAGACCTCCTGAGGCAAATCATTATTTTTGACAATGTCTATGTATAACAGTGACACATCAAAAACAAGTTAAATCTTGCAAAACAAATGTATGACTTTCAGCATCTGAGGTAATGAAATCATTATCTGAGAAAATACTATAAAACAGGGATAGGCAGCCTGGCTGTGGTAGATGTGCTGTAATATTACAGAAGGTACTTAAGAGCTACCGTTATATAAATATTTGTTCCACACCGTGGAGGACTGTCGCTATTTAAGCAACACATTGTTCTTATACAAGATGATCACAAATTAACAGGCGTCCGACAGCTGGCTGTATTCTTTACGGCCAGCGGTCAGGGCCTCTGAAGTCCGCCGTATAGACTAATTACGGCGGCACTTCAGAGAGTGTGCACGCTCTATCGCGTACACACAGCCCTGTGCCCTGGCTGTTGCTAACAACCCTGGGCACTGGGCAGAGTGTCAGGGGCCAATCTTTTGGTCCCAGAACATGCGATCGTTGTGACAACCAATCACAGCGATCACATGCATTTCAATGTAAATTATAGTGTGCACGCAATCGCGTGCACACAGCCCTGTGCCCACTCTGTTACTAACAGGTCTGGGCACTGGGCAGGGTATCAGGGACCAAACTGATGGTCCCTGAACATGTGATCGTTGTGAAAACCTATCACAGCTATCGCATTTGTTTTTATTTTCACATTTCTGGCAGCAAATCTCCTGCCCCTTTTCTTCTCCTCACACATTGTTTCAGGGACTTGAGAGAATTGCTGCCAGAAGATTACAAGATTACAGCTACACTACAAAACATTCTCTGTATAGATAGATTTCTTTCTATCTATACAATCTATCCATCTATCTTTTGTTCTATCTTTTATTATATTAGAATAGGCAGGTAGGGAATATATATATGTATACACACACACACACACACACACACACACACACACACACACACCGCGTTCCAAATTATTATGCAAATGTTATTTTTTGCTGATTTTTCTAAATAGTCGATGCAAATGACAGTCAGTATAATCTTCAAGCATCAACCGTTGGAGTATTATGCAAATTTTATTGAACAAATCTCCTAATGATAACAGATTTTTTTTTTAGAAGTAAAAAACTCAAAATGCTTCACATTATTATGCACAACAGAGATCAAAACATTATAAAGGTTGTAAGGAGACTAAAATGGTAATTTGTTGAATTTGCAGCATCAGGAGGTCATATTTACAGAAATAAAAAAAAACTTAACAGGCCAAGTTACATGTTAACATAGGACCCCTTCTCTGATATCACCTTCACAATTCCTGCATCCATTGAATTTGTGAGTATTTGGACAGTTTCTGCTTGAATATCTTTGCAGGATGTCAGAATCGCCTCCCAGAGCTTCTGTTTTGATGTGAACTGCCTCCCACCCTCATAGATATTTTGCTTGAGGATGCTCCAAAGGTTCTCAATAGGGTTGAGGTCAGGGGAACATGGGGGCCACACCATGAGTTTCTCTCCTTTTATGCCCATAGCAGCCAATGACACAGAGGCATTCTTTGCAGCATGAGATGGTGAATTGTCATGCATGAAGATAATTTTGCTACGGAAGGCATGGTTCTTTTTGTACCACGTAAGAAAGTGGTCAGTCATAAACTCTACGTACTTTGCAGAGGTCATTTTCACACCGTCAGAGACCCTAAAGGGGCCTACCAGCTCTCCCCATGATACCAGCCCAAAACATGACTCCGCCACCTCCTTGCTGACGTCGCAGCCTTGTTGGGACATGGTGGCCATTCATCAACCATCCACTACTCCATCCATCTGGACCATCCAGGGTTGCACGGCACTCATCAGTAAACAACACGGTTTGAAAATTAGTCTTCATGTATTTCTGAGCCAACTGCAACCGTTTCTGCTTGTGAGCATTGTTTAGGGGTGGCCGAATAATAGCTTTATGCACACTTGCAAACCTCTGGAGGATCCTACACCTTGAGGTTCGCGGGACTGCAGAGGCACCAGCGGCTTCAAATACCTGTTTGCTGCTTTGCAATGGCATTTTAGCAGCTGCTCTCCTAATCCTATTAATTTGTCTGGCAGAAACCTTCCTCATTATGCCTTTATCTGAACTAACCCGTCTGTGCTCTGAATCAGCCACAAATCTTTTCACAGTACGATGATCACGCTTAAGTTTTCTTGAAATATCCAATGTTTTCATACCTTGTCCAAGGTATTGCACTATTTCACGCTTTTCGGCAGCAGAGAGATCCTTTTTCTTTCCCATATTGCTTGAAATCTGTGGCCTGCTTAATAATGTGGAACGTCCTTCTTAAGTAGTTTTCCTTTGATTGGGCACACCTAGCAAACTAATTATCACAGGTGTCTGAGATTGATTACAATGATCCAAAGAGCCCTAAGACACAATACCATCCATGAGTTTAACCCCTTAACGCCGAAGGACGGATATATCCGTCCTCTGCAGCTGCTAGTTCACGCAGGACGACGGATATATCCGTCCGGTGATGGCGATGGTACTGCCACTGTACCCACGCGATCAGCGGCAGGAGCACGGCTGTTATACACAGCCTGGCTCCTGCTGCAACTGCCGGAATCGAAGCGCGTGCCGATTCCGGCAGTTTAACCCATTAAATGCCGCTATCAATAGTGACAGCGACATCTAATGTGTTTGACAAAGGGAGGGAGCTCCCTCTGTCACCGCATCGGCGCCCCCGCAAAGAAATCGCGGATCGCCCTCGGGTATCCATGGAAGCCGGGGGCCTAACAAAGACCCCCAGGTCTGCCTTCAGCAAATGCCTGTTAGGCCACGCCAGAGGCATGGCCTAATATATTGCCTGTCAGGCCATGCCGGAGGCATGGCCTAATAGATTGCCTGTCAGTTTTACACTGACTGGCAATAATGCTTTGGTATACTAAGTATACCAAAGCATTATATATGCGATCAGAAGATCGCATAGTGAAGTCCCCTGGTGGGACTAAAAAAAAAATGTAAATCAGTTAAATAAAGTTTGTGAAAAAAATAAAATAAAAATTACAGTCAAAATCAAATAAAACTAGCAGCCTGGTCCCTCCAGTTCAGGCTCTTGTATGGGCACCTGCTCCATCTTTTGGGCCTAGAATCCACGGATTTACTGCCACTCCTGGCATAACTGTGGACAATACAAATTTTGTCCAAATGGATTACTTCCATTTATTTATTACGGACGACCTCCTAAATATGATTGTCCACGAAACAAATTTATATGCCGCTCAGTATATAAGGCAGAAACCTTCATCCACCCATGCCAGAGATTGGACGCCCACCAATTTGCAGGAATTTAAAAAAATTTTGGGGCTCAACCTAAATATGGGTATTGTCAAAAAGCCCTCCATTAGGTCTTACTGGTCAACAAGACCCGCCCAAGCCACCCCAGTGTATTCTGCGGTAATGCCCAGGTCTCGTCATGAGACAATAATGAGGTTCATCCACTTCACTGTCAATGCACAGGCCCCCCCAGTACCGATGCAAACCGTGATCGGTTGTTCAAAATAAGACCACTGATAAATTCCCTCAGTAATGTATTCCTGCAACTCTACACCCGAGCAGAATGTACACTACCATTCAAAAGTTTGGGGTCACCCAGACAATTTTGTGTTTTCCATGAAAACTCACACTTATATTTATCAAATGAGTTGCAAAATGACTAGAAAATATAGTCAAGACATTGACAAGGTTAGAAATAATGATTTTTATTTAAAATAATAATTTTCTCCTTCAAACTTTGCTTTGGTCTTGGAATGCTCCATTTGCAGCAATTCCAGCATTGCAGACCTTTGGCATTCTAGCTGTTAATTTGCTGAGGTAATCAGGAGAAATTTCCCCCCATGCTTCCAGAAGCCCCTCCCACAAGTTGGATTGACTTGATGGGCACTTCTTGCGTACCATACGGTCAAGCTGCTCCCACAACAGCTCTATGGGGTTGAGATCTGGTGACTGCGCTGGCCACTCCATTACAGATAGAATACCAGCTGCCTGCTTCTTCACTAAATAGTTCTTGCATAATTTGGAGGTGTGCTTTGGGTCATTGTCCTGTTGTAGGATGAAATTGGCTCCAAGCGTTGCAAAATGGAGTGATAGCCTTCCTTATTCAAAATCCCTTTTACCTTGTACAAATCTCCCACTTTACCAGCACCAAAGCAACCCCAGACCATCACATTACCTCCACCATGCTTGACAGATGGCGTCAGGCACTCTTCCAGCATCTTTTCCGTTGTTCTGCGTCTCACAAATGTTCTTCTGTGTGATCCAAACACCTCAAACTTCGATTCGTCTGTCCATAACACTTTTTCCCAATCTTCCTCTGTCCAATGTCTGTGTGCTTTTGCCCATATTAATCTTTTCCTTTTATTAGCCAGTCTCAGATATGGCTTTTTCTTTGCCACTTTGCCCTGAAGGCCAGCATCCCGGAGTCGCCTCTTCACTGTAGACGTTGACACTGGCATTTTGCGGGTACTATTTAATGAAGCTGCCAGTTGAGGACCTGTGAGGTGTCTATTTCTCAAACTAGAGACTCTAATGTACTTGTCTTGTTGCTCAGTTGTGCAGCGGGGCCTCCCACTTCTCTTTCTACTCTGGTTAGAGCCTGTGTGTGCTGTCCTCTGAAGGGAGTAGTACACACCGTTGTAGGAAATCTTCAGTTTCTTGGCAATTTCTCGCATGGAATAGCCTTCATTTCTAAGAACAAGAATAGACTGTCGAGTTTCACATGAAAGCTCTCTTTTTCTAGCCATTTTGAGAGTTTAATCGAACCCACAAATGTAATGCTCCAGATTCTCAACTAGCTCAAAGGAAGGTCAGTTTTATAGCTCCTCTAAACAGCTAAACTGTTTACAGCGGTGCTAACATAATTGCACAAGGGTTTTCAAGTGTTTTCTAATCATCCATTAGCCTTCTAACACAGTTAGCAAACACAATGTACCATTAGAACACTGGAGTGATGGTTGCTGGAAATGGGCCTCTATACATCTATGTAGATATTGCATTAAAAACCAGACCTTTGCAGCTAGAATAGTCATTTATCACATTAACAATGTATAGAGTGTATTTCTGATTAATTTAATGTTATCTTCATTGAAAAAAACTGTGCTTTTCTTTCAAAAATAAGGCAATTTCTAAGTGACCCTAAACTTTTGAACGGTAGTGTAAGTGTGGACGAATCCCTCCTCAACTTCCATGGAAGACTTAGCTTTCGCCAATGTCTACCTTCCAAAAGGACAGGATATGGCGTTAAGCTTTACAAATTGTGTGAAAGCGGGTCAGGATATACCACCGCCTTCAGGATTTATGAAGGGTGGGACCACTCAATAAATGTTCCTGGATGCCCCCCTGATCTTTCCACCAGCAGTAAGATAGTGTGGGAGATAATGCAGCCTCTGCTTCACAAGGGGCACCACCTGTACTGCGCTAATTTTTATTCCAGAGTTTTTGTGGGGAAGCGCATGGTAAAGGGGGACTCCTGTGCTTATGCATTGGAAGAATTGCTGGCGGTCAAGTACGGGGATCGCAAAGACCGGTATGTGATAAGCACGATTCATACCGCAGGAATAGTGGCAGTGAGGGAAAGAGGGACAACATCGACAAGCACAAACCAGTGAGCGTGTCTGAATATAACAAGTACATGGGGGGGGGAGGGGGTGGATTTAAGTGACAAAGTTTTACAGCCCTATTAAGTAAAACGCAAAACAAAAACCTGGTACAAAAAGTGGCCATTTATCTGTTACAGGTGGCAATCCACAATTCATTTGTGCTCTACAAAAAAAAAACAGAGGCAGAGACACATACCTGGATTTCTAGGAGAAAATTATTGAAGGCCTCATTTTTGATATTCAAGACACCAGAGAATGCCCCCAGTCTGAGGATGTCACGCGACTGACTGAAAGACATTTAATCACTCGCATTCCTCAAACACCAAGCAGAAGCAACCCCCAGAAAAAGTGCAGCATCTGCAGAAAAGACGGGCACCGCAAAGATTCCTGATATTTCTGTCCCTCATAACCAGGCCTGTGCATTGACCCATGTTTTAAAAAATACCACACTGTTCTGAATTATTAGATTTGAGTTAATTAGTTGAAAATATATTTGCCCTACATTCAATTTTTATTTTTCCAATGATTTTACTCCAAGGGTGAGGGAGGGAATGGGTGGGGGGTGGATGTCATGTTTGCATATTTTCTAAAGTTCATCTGCTGGAGAGCCCCATTTGAATAAACCTGCAATTTCTTATTTTAGGAAACCCAAAAAAATTAATTCCCATTATACCCCTAGATGAATATTTTGGGATTTCTGCTTCAAGAGCAGATATTTTGGAAGTGTTATAGAAACTCTGTTGAGTTTTGTAAAACCAGCTTTGAAAAAAAGCGATTTGTGAAATAATCTTCTTCTATCCTCCGCCCTCCTACATCTCTATGTGATAAATAAAGCACACATATTTGGTATCCCCATGCATAGGAAAAGTGTCAGAATGCGAAAGGAGATGAATTTTGTCTGTGGTCTATACTGTGTGTGAAAAATGCTAGCATAAACTGACGCATTTGTTAAAAAAAATGCTAATTTTATTCCATCTTATTCAAGAAACTTTCAGAAGAAAACAGGACTTTCTAAAAATATGATAAACCCTTCGAAGAAAACCTTGTGGGGTCTACTTGTGAGAATTAAGTCATTTATGGGATGTTTCAGCGCATTAGGTTCTCCAGAATTCAGTATGCTGCCATAAAATCAAGTGCAGAGTTCCTAGACCAAAAAGGCCAAAAAGCCTCCTTTTATGCCAAGCCCTGGCACATGCCCGCACAGTGAATAAAGCACACATATTCTCCCCATGCACGGGAGAAGTGGAAGAACATGAAAGGAGATTAATTTTGTCCTTGGTCCATACTATGTGTGAAAAATGCTAGCATAAACTGGCGCAATTGCTAAATTCTTGCATTTTTTTTCCAATTATGCTCACTTTAGAGAAAAAAATAAATAAATTATGTATATGAACAAATGCCATTAAAACAAAGCCCTATCTGTCCTTTAAAAAAGAGTGTAAAATTCAAAGATGAACTTTAGTCACCTGAAGAGTTATAGTCATCTAAAGAAGCGCATAGCAAAATTGAGACATTTTCTCTGGTCATTTAGCTGTAAAACAGCCTTAACCGGTTAAAGGGGTTGTCCACTACCGGACAACTGATGACCTATCCACCAGATAGATCATCAGTATATGATTTGTGGGGGTCCGACACCCGGACCCCGCACGATGAGCTGTTCCAGCTGCCTGCGGGCAGTAAGCAATGTACGGAGCCGGAAGCAGTCGGCTTCGTACATTGCATAGCAGCCGTGCTGCAGAACTGCTCCTATTCACTTGAATAGGAGCGGAGCTGCAGTACTGCAACTATTCCACGACCAGAGCCCGCTGGCAGCAAGAGAAGCTGATCGTTGTGGGGCCTGGGTGTTGGACCCCCACAAATCATATACGGATGACCTATCTGGTGGATAGGTCATCAGATGTCCGCTAGTGGACAACCCCTTTAACTGGTTGCCGACACAGGACGAGAATACTCGTCCTGAGCGGCGAGTACTTCGCGCATTAGGACAAGCATTCTCGTCCTGTGTGACAGCCGTCCCTGCGCGCGATCAAGAGCGGGGCAACGGCTGTAATACACAGCCACGGCCCCGCTCTGACAGTGGAGAGAAGAGATATATCTTCTCTCCGCCGTTAACCCCTTGAATGCCGTGATCAAAGCTGATCACGGTGTTCAAGGAGAGGGGACTGCACTTTGATCGCGTCACAGAAAATAACTGTGACGCGATCAAAGCCCACAACTCGTATGGCCAGACAGCCCAGGGTCCATTGAAGGACCCCAGGGCTGTCTGAACATATTTCCTGTTGTTAGGGTATACTGAGGTATGCCCTAACAACTGCCTGTGTACAATTAGTAACAGGCTAATGTACTGGCATATAGATCTATACCAGTACATTGCAGTTACAAAATCAAAATCATAATGATAAATCCCTTTATGGGATTAAAAAAAAAAAGTTCAATGAATGTAAAAAAAATTAATGATAAATAGATAAAAAGTTAAAAAAATACACAGAAACACATTTTTTATAATAAATAAACTTTTTAAAATATAAGTCCGAAAACATGAAATAATCTAGACATATTTGGTATCGCCACGACCGTAACAACTTGTACAATAAATGTATAACATTATTTATGATGATCGGTGTATGGTGTAAAAAAAAAAATATTAAAACTACAGCGGAACTGCTTTTTTTCTGCATTTTCGCCAAAATAAAAATGTATAGAAATTAAACGATAATGTATTTGTACCAAGAAAATCACAGTCTATCGAACTACTCTTGCTGTCAAAAATACAGGCACCCCGACAGACCCTACTAACCCCTTCCCGCAAAATCACGTACAGTTACGTGATGGGAAGTGGTGTTATAACGCATTCCCACGTGAAGGAGATGGAGCTAGCTCAGGAGCTGAGCCAGCGCCATCACCGCCGGGTGCCAGCTGTATGTTACAGCTGGCACCCTGATGTAAGGCTGGGCCCGGAGCTAGCCTCGGATCCAGCCGATTAACCCCTCAGATGCTGCGTTCAATAGAGATCGCAGCATGTGAGTTTTTAGCCACCGGCACGCCAACAACGTGATCACTGGGTTGCCGGTGACTGCAATGGCAACCGGAGGCCTAATACTGGCCTCCCGGTCTGCCAGCAACCGAAGCCTCCTATGCCCCGCTCGGCGACGGGGCCTAAAAGGCTTCCGGTACCATCGGCAGGATGGCGCCGGCTCAGCTTCCTGCTCAGAAGCCGAGCCGGCGTCATAGACAGTGTGTGTCCGCTGTATGTTACAGCGGAAACCACACTGGAACGGCAGGAACCAGATCTAGCTCTGATTCCTGCCATTAACCCCTTCGATGCAGCAATCCAATGCGATTGATGCATCTTAGTGGTTTGTAGCAAATCGGCAGCCTGCCATGCGATGGCAGGGCTGGCGACTGCTACTATGGCAACAGGAGGCCTAACAATGGTCTCCTGTCAACCATTACGGAAGCCGATTAGGCCCCGTCTGGAGGCGGAGCCTGATCGGCTTGCTGTCAGTGAACAACTGACAGTTCTAATACATTGCACTACATAGGTAGTGCAATGTATTAGAACATCAAACAAACAGTTGGAGCTTCAAGTTCCCTAGTGGGACTAAAGAAAAGTGTAAAAAAAAGTGTAAAAAAAAGTAAAAATAAAAGTTGTAAAAAAATACAATAAAAGTTTCAAGTAATAAAATAAAACACAATCGTCATTTTTCCCTTATCGAGTAATTTAGTACTGAAAAAAATAATAAAGCCATACATATATGGTATCGCTGCGACCGTAACGACATGAACTATAAAAATATTATGTTATTTATCCTGCGCTGTGAACGCCGTAAAAAAAAACAACTAAAAAATACTACCATAAATGCTGTTTTTTTGGTCACTTTGTCTTCTAAAAATTGAAATAAAAAGTGATCAAAAAGTTTAATGTATCCAAAAATGATACCTATAAAACTATAACTCGTCTCACAAAAAAAGAAAGCCCTCATACAGCTCCGTCGACGAAAAAATTAAAAAGTTATGGTTCTCACAACTTGGCGACAGAAAAAATACATTCTCTTTACAAAAGTAATTTTATTGTGCAAAAAGTTGTAAAACATAAAAAAGTGCTATAAATTAGGTATCGCCGGAATCGTACTGACCCGTAGAATAAAGTCAACATGTAATTTATTATGCATGAACGCTGTATAAAAAGAACTAAAAAAATATGCCAGAATTGCTGTTTTTTTTGTCACCCTGCCTCCCAAAAAAAAGGAAAAAAAGTGATCAAAAAGTCGAATGTAGCCAAAAATGGTATCAATAACTACAGCTCGTCCCACAAAAAAACAGCCCTCATACCACTACGTCTATGAAAAAATAAAATTAGTTAAGGCTCCAATAAGTCAGGAAATAAAATTATGCAGTTGTGCCGGCCCGAGGGGAAAGTTTCTTCTGTTTCAATAGGCGAATTATCAAGGCACTAAAATTAGGGAACCAGGAAGGGGAGAGCCCAAACATATCCGCTGGAAGCGAGGGTGCCCGTATTATACCAGGACAACACTTTCCCAGCAAAATTCCCCAAACTGCAAATGTGCGGCGTGTGGACCAAAAGGGGGTTAAGGAAGGACATTTATCAGTGCGACACCGGCCTGTGCAGAAGGATTGTGTCACAGCTTAACAAATATCTATGGATTATTTTATTATTTTTTTTACCTTATTATTATTACACCTGACTATGCCCCTTATGTACTCTGCCCAGCTAACTTGTACCCCCACATTATAAACTGAAATACCAGTAAGACTCCAAACAAAACCACTACCAAGCAAAATCCCCGCTCCAAAAGCTATATGGTGTTACCTCCATTCTGAACCCTACAGTGTGACCAAACAGCGGTTTACTTTCACATATATGGCATCGCCATACTCGAGAGAACCCTTTTAACAATTTTTGGGGTGTGTGTCTCCAGTGGCACAAGCTGGCACGACATATTTGCCACTGAAATGGCATACCTAGGAAAAAATTCAAATTTTTACTTTGCACCTTCCGCAGCGCAATCATTTATGGAAATGACCTGTGGGTGAAAATGCACATTACACCCCTTAATATATGCCTGAGGGGAGCAGTTTCCAAAATGGGGTCACTTGCCAGGGGTTTCCTTTATTATTTCACATCGGAGCCTCTGCAATTGTGAACCAATACGGTGTAAGTTGCCAAATTAGGCCTCAATTTTACATGGTACTCTTTCACTCCTGAGCCTTGTCGAATGTCCAGGCAAAAAGATTAGCGCCACATGTAGGGTGTTTCTAAAACCGGGAAACACAGCATAATAATTAGAGAGCTGTCTTGTTATGGTGGCACAAGCTGGGCACCACATATTGGCATATCTATGGAAAAAAATCTAATTTTCACTCTGCCACATCGAGAGCACACTAATTTCTGCAAAACACCTGCAGGGTTTCCAAAATGTGGTCACTTATGGGGGGGATCCACTGTTTTGGTCCCACAGGGATTTTTCAAATGCGACATAGCGCCCAGAAACCAATCCAGCAAAATTTGTACTCCAAAAGCAAATGGCGCTCCTTCCCTTCGGAGCCCTGCCGTGTGCCCCAACAGCCGTTTATGACCACGTGTGGGGTATTGCCGTACTTGGGAGACATTGCTTTACGAGTGTCGGGGTTCTTTTTTTCCTTTATTTGTTGAGAAAATGAAAAATGTTAAGCTTTAATTTGAAAATGTCACCTCTACTTTGCTTTAATTCCTGTGAAACGTCTAAAGGGTTAAGAGACTTTCTAAATGCTATTTTGAGTACTTTGAGGGGTGAAGTTTATAAAATGGGGTGACTTATCGGGGGTTTCTAATATATAAGGCCCTAACAGTCGCTTCACCACTGAACTGGCCCCAGTAAAAATAGCCTTTTGAAATTTTCTTGAAAACTTGAGAAATTGCTGCTAAAGTTGTAAGTCTTGTAACGTCCTAGAAAAATAGAAGGATGTTCAAAAAAACGATGCCAATCTAAAGTAGACATATGGGGGATGTTAATTAGCAACAATTTTGTGTGGTCTTTTCTGTCTTACAAGCGGATACATTTAAATTTAAAAAATGCTAATTTTTGCCATTTTTCCCTACATTTTGGTGTTTTTCACAATTGAATACTAAATGTATCAAGCAAATTTTGACAGTAACAAAGTCCAATGTGTCACGAGAAAACAATCTCAGAATCGCTTGGATAGGTAAAAGCATTCCTGAGTTATTACCACATAAAGTGAAACGTGTCAGATTTGCAAAATGAGGCTCTGTCCTGAAGGTCAAAAGTGGCTAAAGAGGGAAGGGGTTAAAGTTGGATGACAGATAAATCACAGCACTATGGCTTCCGCTATAAACAGTAAAACTAAAAAAAATAAAATTTCAAATAATGCAATATCTGCACTGTGCAAATCTGGCCAAAACAGAGAATGGATAAAGAAACTGGGAAGTATAGGTCTGCATGGTGTGAAACGCATTAATAGGTTTCCCATGAACAATACCCTTATAGAGGTGAATGTATGTGAAGACTGAATGCGCAACCATCGCTCCATTCAAATGGGAAACACGGATCTGCCTTTTTGCCGATTGGTGGGGCTCCCAGTGGTGAAGCTCAAGCGATCCGACACATCTCCTATTCACAGGATAGTAGGTTAGTATTGTTTGTGGGAAAACCCCTTTAAACCCTTGTTTCCATCGGCATATTTTGGTTTTTCATTATCGTTTTTGCCTCCCTGCCTTCCAAAAGCCATAACTTTTTTTTCTTGACGATATGGCTGTATGATGGTTTGCTTTTGCGGGGCGAATTGTAGTTTTTAATGGCACCATTTATTGTACATATAATGTACTGGCAAACTGCGAAAAAAACCTGCAATTTCACCGTTGTTTCTTGGCATTTGCTTTTACGGTGTCCACCGTGTGATAAAAACGACATTACCTTTATTCTGCGGGTCAATAGGATCAAGGCAGTACCCAATTTATATAGTTTTTTTTAATGATCTACTACTGTTACAACGAAAAAACTATTTGTAAAAAAAAAAAAAAAAAGACTGTCGCATATTCTGAGACCCATAACCTTTTTTTTTTTCGATGATGGAGCGCTGCGAGGACTTTTTTTTTTCGGGGCAAAGTGTAGTTTTTATCGGTACATGTGATTTTTTTTATCAATTTTTATTCTACTGTATTTTATTTGGGAAAATCGTTTTGTTTTTTTTTCATGGCGTTCACCGTGCTGGTTGAATAACGTTATAATAGTTCAGACTTTTACAGATGCAGTGATACCAACTATGTGTAATATTACATTACTTGAGGGTAAAAATGTATTTTTTTTAAAAATATTAACCCCTTCCCGACATCTGCTGTATGGTTAGGGTTAGGCAACCGGAGGCCTAATACTAGCCTGCCGATCTGCCAGCTACGGAAGCCTCCTGTGCCCTGCTCAGAGGCGGGGCCTAAAAAGCTTCCGTTACCAACGGCAAGATGGCGCCAGCAGTGGGTGTCTGCTGTATGTAACAGCGGACCCCCTGCTGTAATGGCAGGAACCGGAGCTAGCTCCGATCCCTGCTATTAACCGCTTAGATGCAGCAATCAAAAGCGATAGCTGTATTTTAGTGATTTGTAGAAAATCCGCCACTGCTACTATGGCAACAGGAGGCCTAACAATGGCCTCCTGGTCTGCCATTACAGAAGCTGATTAGGCCCCACCCAGAGGCGGAGCCTAATCGTCTTGTGGTCAGTGAACGACTGACAGTTCTAATACATTGCACTACATAGGTAGTGCAATGTATTAGAACAGCAATTAAACAGTTGAACCTTCAAGTCCCCTAGTGGAACTGTAAAAAACGGTAAAAAAGAAAGTAAAAGTTGTAAAAAATAAAATAAATAAAACAAAACAAGTAATTTGTTATTGAAAAAAATAAATAAATCATACATATTTGGTATCTCTGGGTCTGTAATGGCATGAACTATAAAAATATGATGTTTTTTTATCCCGCGCAGTGAACGCCATAAAAAAACAAAAACCCCAAGAAAAATATTGCCAGAATTGCTGGTTTTTGTTTACGGTCTTCCAAAAATTGAAATAAAAAGTGAACGACAAGTCACGTATATCTAAAAATGGTACCTATAAAAACTCTAGCTCATCTCTCAAAAACAAGCCCTCATACAGCTCCATCAATTAAAAAAATCAAAAGTTATGGCTTACAACTTGGCGGCAGAAAAATACATTCTTTATACGAAAGTAATTTTGGTGTGCAAAAAGTTGTAAAACATAAAAAAGTGCTATAAATTTGGTATCGCCGGAATCGTACTAACCAGCAGAGTAAAGTGAACATGTAATTTATAATGCGTGGTAAACGCTATATTAAAAAAACAACGCCGGAATTTCTGTTTTTTGTCACCTTGCCTGAAAAAAAAAGGATAAAAGGTGATCAAAAAGACACATGTACCCCAAAATGGTACCAATAAAATCGACAGCTCGTCCTGCAAATAAACAGCCCTCATACCACTACGCCTATGAAAAATTATTATTACTTACCGGTAATTTGATTTTGCTTTAACTGGTTGCCGACACAGGACGAGTATGATCGTCCTGAGCGGCGAGCACTTCGCGCATTAGGACGAGCATACTCGTCCTGTGTGACAGCCGTCTGTGCCGTCCCTGCGCACGATCGAGAGCGGGGCAACGGCTGTAATACACAGCCACGGCCCCGCTCTGACAGCGGAGAGAAAAGAAACATCTTCTCTCCGCTGTTAACCCTTTGAACGCTGCGATGACAGCTGATCGCGGCGTTCAAAGAGAGGGGACTGCATATTGATCGCGTCACAGAAAATAACTGTGACGCGATCAAAGCCCACAACTCGTATGGCCAGACAGCCCAGGGTCCAGTGAAGGACCCCAAGGCTGTCTGAACATATTTCCTGTTGTTAGGGCATACTGAGGTGTGCCCTAACAACTGCCTGTGTACTATCAGTACACAGGCTAATGTACTGGCATATAGATCTATGTCAGTACATTACAGTTGCAAAATAAAAATCAAAATGATAAATCCCTTTATGGGATTAAAAAAAAAAGTTAAATGAATGTAAAAAAAAATAATGGTAAATAAATAAATAAAAAGTAAATAAAATACACAGAAACACACATTTTTTATAATAAATAAACTTTTTAAAATATAAGTCCCAAAACATGAAATAATACAGACATATTTGGTATCGCCACGACCGTAACAACCTGTACTACAAATGTATACCATTATTTATGATGATCGGTGTATGGTGTAAAAAAAAAAATATTAAAACT
This sequence comes from Rhinoderma darwinii, assembly GCF_050947455.1. Lineage (NCBI taxonomy): Eukaryota > Metazoa > Chordata > Amphibia > Anura > Rhinodermatidae > Rhinoderma > Rhinoderma darwinii. Next base: position 17,401,760 of record NC_134690.1, on the reverse strand, counting down.
GCTGCGCAACTGCTTTTTTTCTGCATTTTAATCTAATTAAAAATTTCTAGAAATTAAACGATAATGTATTTGTACCAAAAAATGGTACCTACATAAAGTACAACTCGTCCCGCAAAAAAGTCTCATACAACTACGTCGTACAAAAAATAAAAGCGTTATGAGCGTCGGGATGCAAAGAGGGAATTTAAAAAAAAATTGCTCTGTCCTCAAGGCTAAAATTGGCCGTGTCCTTAAGGGGTTAACCTCCACGACAGCACCACCAGGAGAGATTTCCCGCCTGCAAGGGACAGGAAACAACAGGAAGCAGTTTAAATTCCCCCTCCTCCTTACCCTCTCCAGTTAATACCTGAGACTCCAGGCTGGAGGCGATGTACGGTCATTCTCCCGTCGCTTGTGTGAATGGACTACGGGAGTAAGTGACAGCACAGCGTGATCTTGCGAGATCACGCTGTGTTGTGGATTAAGCTGGACATGAATGAAGAGAAGAGAGGAGTGAGGACGTGTGCAGCAGCAGCTCCGGACTCACCCCGCCGAATATCGCCCGACAGGGCTCACCTTCCAGCCGAGGGACATCAGCATGACCAGGGGGAAACACCGTCGGCACCCCCCGGACATTTCGGGCACCCCGAGCATCGGCCGGTTCCTCCGGTCGGCACAGGAAGGCCCGCCGCAGCGATCCTCCTCGTCCCCTCCAGTAGGCTGCAATCAGCCTCCCGCCTCGCCGCGGAGACACACCCCGCCTCCCTCACACTCCGGCCAGCAACGACCAGGCGCCGGAACCGACGGGATGCAGCCGGCAGACAGAGGTAAGTGTGGGGCAGGAAGCACAGGGCCACCGCCCCCGGCCCAGACAGTGAGGGTCCCCCTTCCACAAAGCCACCATCAGCATGTCCCCAGGCATGAGGCCCCTAACATGGCGCCCACAGGCGGGGCATGTGAGACACCACTACCGTCACCGGCCCAGCGGCCCACACCCGCGCCAGGCAGTCCGCAGAGCCAGGGGCTGCCGGTTATCTTCAGGGAGACCCTCTCCCCCACCCCGCCAGTGCACACAGGAGACCACCATGCAGGCCTGTCCTCGGGCCCGCCGCTCTCTATGGAACGGACCCTGGCAGAACTTTGGGAGATGGTCAAGGTACTGCCCACTAAAACTGATTTAGACCTCCGCCTCGCACGACTAGAAGAGAAACACGACAGGGCGATCGGGGAGGTCACACAAGAAGTACGGGCCCTAGCTGTGAGAGTGGACACCTTAGAGCGCCAGCACTCCGTCGACTCCCGGGACATATCGGTCCTCTCCCAGTCCTTGGCTACCCAAGCAACGCAACTCCGAGACCTCTCCCTACACTTAGATGATGTCGAGAATAGGGGAAGGCGTAATAATTTGAAACTGAGGGATTTGTCCGAGTCTGTACCCCCCGACGGACTTTACGATGCTGTGACCCACATTTTTAACAAGCTCCTGGAACGCCCGCGAGATATGCCCATAGAAATGGACAGAGTTCACAGGCTAGCGGGCCCCAGGAATGGAGACGGCAATCGACCGAGGGATGTTATCTGTAGGGTGCATTTCTACAAGCAAAAAGAGGAGATCGCCCGCAGAGCCTGGGACAAAGGGGCTGTCCCATACAATGGCGCCGACATCACCGTCCTGCCGGATGTATCCAGATTGACGCTTTCCATGCGTAGAATTGTCCGTCCATTATTAGAAGCAACAAAGGCAGCAGGCGCAACGTACAGGTGGGGACACCCGTTCCACATCATTCTTCGAAAGCAGGGAATGTCATTCGCTGTCCGCTCTCCCGACGATCTGGAGGAAGCATTCCGGTTCTTGGAAACCTCGCCAGTGCGATTACCAGACTGGACCGAACCACCGCCACCATTTGCTCCCAGAGGAGGTCCGTACCCAGACTACGGGTCCCGTCAGCCAATCAGACCTGGAGCAGAGCCACCCGACTTTCGACCTTTGGAACGCCGATCTCCACGCAGAGACAGAGGGTCGGGATCCGTGGACCTCCATCCTCCTGGACGACGATCGCCGCGGAGGGACTGAATGTTCCCAGCCGCCTTAATGTGGACGTTTTCCTGGACTACACTTTGCACTTTCCTTATCTCTTTTTCCCACAGGGTTCCTGAAGGACAGTAAGGAACGCATGGCTGGAACTGCCTCACAGCTGGTTGTATCACTGTGGGTCAAGAGAGCGGGCGGATACACACCGGTTGGGGGAGGCTTAAATAAGTTTACCTGCTTTAATAGCTGTACTGGCCCAATCTGGGTTATCACATAGGGGAAGGTGGATACTGGGAATGATAACCGCTAATAGGGTGAGTCCGGGGATCTAAAGCAATTTGGATAATTGAATTTTCTAGTTGATATTTTAACTGTTGTTGCGCTGTCTTTGCACTCCGGTCTTTCCTTGTTCCCTATTAGGGTTCCGTGTAGCTGTGTCGTGTTTGAGGTTTTCCGACGGGCGACATAGCTCGCGTTGAGTAGTGGAGAGGTATTGTACTCCGACTTTAGAGAGCTTGCTCTGCACACAAGTTCTTTTTCTTCTTTCTCTCTTTTTCTTCCCTCCCTTTCCCCCCCCTTTCTCCTCGGTCCACTCCGGACATTTCAGTGGCCATGTCTGACATTACTGTTGTCTCCCTAAATGCGCAGGGTCTGAATGTTCCGGAAAAGAGGTCCTCCATTCTCCGTCTCCTATGGAAAAGGAAAGCACACGTGGCCTTCCTGCAAGAAACTCACTTCCGGGCAGACAACATCCCAAAGATTACAGATTCCAACTACCCCCCGGGGTATCATAGTGCGTCCCCTGACTCCAAGACCAAGGGAGTCTCCATCCTGGTCTCCCGCTCCCTACACTGGGAACACGTGGACACCTGCGCAGATGAAGCGGGACGGTACCTTTTCGTAAAGGGTAAGTTGGATAATGCACTGTACACACTGGCCTCATACTATCTCCCTAACTCTGGTCAGGTGGCCTACCTGGACAGAGTTTTGAGGGCTCTAGAAGGCTTTCTGGAAGGTACCTTAGTCATGGGGGGGGGGATCTAAATGTCACCCTAGACCCCGTCTTATACACATCACGAGGACACTCCTCCCTACCCAGGGCAGCACATCGTCATATACGGCGATTGCTGCATGAACATCAACTTGTGGACGCATGGCGAGTTATGCATCCTTCAGTCAAAGATTACACATACTACTCGGCGCCTCACAACTCTTACTCCAGGTTGGACTATTTTTTCCTACGCCATGCACATCTTCCCAGCCTGACATCATCCTCCATAGATGACATAACGTTATCTGACCATGCCCTTATTTCCCTCACCCTAGCCCGCCCATTGGCCCATCCCCCCCCTGGCAGTGGCGACTGAATGAGTCCCTCCTGCAGGACACGACAGTGGTCTCTGGGGTACGCTGAGACCTGGTGGAATACTTTGATAAAAACGACACACCGGGGATGGACCCGTTCTGTATATGGGAGGCGCATAAATGTGTGGTGCGCGGTTCCCTTATACGGATGGGAGCCAAACTCAAGAAAGAGCGGGCGGCTCATCTCAGAGACCTACTGTTACGCATACACAAACTGGAACAGTCCCACAAGATATCTCAGGATCGGTTACTAGGGGCAGAATTAGGGCAATTGAGGGAGCAAGTGCGATCACTCTGCCTTGCCAAGGCGAAGGCCACACTAGTTAAATGTAGAAGGCATTTTTATGAATTTAGTAATAAACCCAGTAGGACCCTGGCCCGCGCCCTCCGGAAAACACGCTCGCGTACATACGTACCGCACATCACAGGCGCTCAGAATAAACGACTGCAACTCCCACATGACATCTCAGAGACCTTCCGTGCCTACTACCACTCTCTCTACAATCTCCCAAAAGCACCCTCCTCACAGGACGGCGGTAGCCAACGGGAGAGGATCGAGGAGTATCTCCGATCTTCGGGGATGAAATCCATTCCACCTGATGACCTAGCAGCCTTGGAGGCCCCTATCTCCCCTGAAGAGTTGTCGTTGGTCACTGAGGGACTCACCTACGGGGAAGGCCCCGGGACCGGATGGCCTGTCTCTGCCGTAATATAAGACCTACTCAGAAGTGCTCGAACCCCACTTTATCCGGGCCTTTAATTCGCTAACCGAAGGGGGCTCCATTCCGAGGGATACACTGAGGGCACATATCACGGTTATACCCAAGGAAGGGAAGGACCCATCCCTATGCCAGAGTTATCGTCCTATTTCCCTACTGGATGTAGACTTGAAACTCTTTGCCAAGATTCTGGCATATCGGTTGTCTCCGCTCCTTCAAACCGTAATACATACTGACCAAGTGGGTTTCATGCCCCTACGGGAAGCGCAAGATAACACCACACGGGCAATTAATTTAATGTACCAAGCGGCAGTCACGTCACTCCCCACTTGTTTTTTGTCAACGGACGCGGAAAAGGCTTTCGAAAGGGTTAGTTGGGACTTTATGTTGGCCACTTTAGGACACATCGGAATAGGGACTCATATGATGTCCTGGATCTCTGGTCTCTACTCCTCCCCGTCAGTTCAGGTCAATGGACACCTCTCATCCTCCTTCACGATTACTAACGGCACGCGCCAAGGCTGCCCTCTATCGCCTTTGATCTTTATTTTATGCCTGGAGCCCTTGCTGTGCCACATCTGCTCCAACCCGGACATTACAGGCTTGGACCTGGGCGGCAGAGCCCATAAGGTTGCCGCCTACGCGGATGATCTGCTGTTTTTCCTCACAGCTCCTAGAATTTCCTTGCCTAACCTGTTGGCGGAGCGGAGTAGATACTCGAGATTATCCAATTTCAAAATAAACTACCAGAAGTCGGAGGCCCTTAACATCTCGTTACCACAGACTCTGGTCGCTGATCTGTCGGAGTCCTTTTCATTCAAGTGGGCAAGGGACTCGCTTAAATACCTGGGAGTTCGGCTTCCCGGTGATCTATCTCGCCTTTATGCGGTGAACTTCCCTTTGCTACTTCAACGTATAAAGGCGGACCTAGACACATGGACGTCGGGCACATTCACCTGGTTCGGTAGGTGCGCAATTTTTAAAATGAACATCCTACCACGGATTTTGTACCTCCTACAGGCCCTACCGATACATATCCCACGCCCATTCTTTCAGTCCCTACTTTCCCTAGTGCACAAATTCATATGGGCAAATTCATTTGAGGGAGCAAGGCAGAGTGATCGCACTTGCTCCCTCAATTGCCCTAATTCTGCCCCTAGTAACCGATCCTGAGATATCTTGTGGGACTGTTCCAGTTTGTGTATGCGTAACAGTAGGTCTCTGAGATGAGCCGCCCGCTCTTTCTTTCCTTACTATTTTGTCTTTCCTTCTTTCTGTCTCTGCATCTCTCTTCTCCTTTGATGCACCTGTGCGCACTCAGGATATATCATGCACGGCTGCGGGTTCAGGGTGCATATCGGAGATTCCTTAATTAACTGTATTTAGCGACATGGTACTTTCAGGTGACCCCATGTACTTAGGCAGGGCAGATAACTGACCTGTGAAACGTTGACTGTTTTTCATTGCCTTTTTTCGCACTGTGTTATGCATATTCTGTACGATTTGTAATTTTTTTAAAAAAAAACACAAAATGACAAATAAAAGAATTTATAAAAAAAAAAAAAAGAATGAAGAGAAGTGTATGACGCTGATTGGTCAGCGCCACTTCTCTTTACTACGCTCACTTGGTCAAGAGTAAAAAAAATGCCCACTTGGGCATGAAGAACAAATTTGCATAACACTTAAAATGCTCATAACTTTTTCAATAAAACGTTTTTTTTAAAACAAAACACTACATTACTTATTTGCATTAAAGCGCCCATTAGATTAGGTAGAAGATAGGGCAAATATAAAAACTGGTGACAGACCCTCTTTAAGAAAATCCAGGATAGTGGATATCTTGAGTTGGAGAAAATAATCTGTTGAAGAGGCTCGCTTCAGGAAGGAGAGGAAGGTTCTCCAAACCCTGTGGTAAATCTTGAAGGTGACCTTTTCCTGCTTTTCAATAATGTATTTACCACTTTTTTTGAAAGGCCCTTCTCCATCAACATATTCCATTCAACATTCAAGCTGTAAGATGAAGTTGATTCACCTCTGGGTGAAGGAATAGTCCCTGGAACAGCAAGTCCCGCTTGGAAGTTAGCTGCCAGGAGGCTTCTTGAGACATCCTCAGCAATAATGGAAACCTCTTGGGCCAATATGGGGCTATTAGAATATCTCTCGCTTTTTCCTCCAACACCTTCTTCAGTACCCTGGGGATGAGAGGGAATGGAAGAAAAGAAGTATAGGAGTTTGCCCCTAAAGGTTTGAGACAGGGCATCTACTCCTGACCGATTGTCCTTGTTGTCCTTAAAGAACTTTTCTGTTCTTCCTGTTTGCGAACAGATCTATCTCCGTCTGTCCCCATCTTCTGATGTTTTTGAACATCTGCAGATTTAGACACCACTCTCCTGGAAACAAGGTCTGTCTGCTCAGGTAGTCCGCCACCTGATTTTCTGTTCCTCTTAGATGTATAGCTGTTAGCGATTGAGCATTTTGCTCGGCCCAGATGAAGATTTGTTCTGATACCTGACAAAGTAGCTGGCTTCTCGTTCCTCCTTGTTTGTTCAGGTATGCTACCGTAGAGACATTGTCTGAGAATATCCAGATGTCTTTGCCCTTTAGTAGACAAAGAATGGACAGAGGCAGCACTTCCAAAAAGAGCAAGAGCTATTTATTCACCCATGCAACGTTTCAGTCCAACTGGACTTATTTGCATTAAAGCGCCCATTAGATTAGGTAGAAGATAGGGCAAATATAAAAACTGGTGACAGACCCTCTTTAGTAGACTCTCTAAGGCTTTCAGAGCTTCACAGACCGCAGATGAAGCTCTTGACAGAGAGAGGTTCCATGATCCCCGGATCATGTTCTGACCTGAATGGGCTCCCCATCTGGACTGACTGGTATCTGCAGTTATGACTACATTTGGTGAAGATCCTGGGGGCCGACGGGAGGCCAAATGGCAGGGCCTGGAATTGAAGATGATGAATCTTCCTCTTCAATGTTACCGCAAATCTCAGGAATCTTTGCGAGTCTGGATGTATTGGTGTATGGAAGTAAGCATCCTGTAGGTCTATTGAGGCGATGAAGCAAAAGGGTCTGAGCAGATTGATGGTGGAAGTAATAGTCTCCTGTAATGGATATATACGTTCAGACGATTCAGGTTTATTATCACTCTTGATCTCCCATTTGATTTGGGGACTAGAAATAAAGGGGTATAATAACCCTGGCTGTGCTGTGAAGTCTGCACTGGAATTACAACCTGTTTCTGCAGGAGGATTTCTATTTCTCTCTCCAACTCCTACTGTCGAGAAAAGGGGGTTAATATTTGTGTTAATATAAAATTCTCTGGGGGAACGGAACTGAACTCCAGTTAATAACCCTGAGATACAATCTTCAATATCCATGAACTTTAAGATTCTTCTACCATACATGGTCAGGGAATTCTTTATCTGCCACCCACAAACTCTCTGGCGTCATTGAGTATTTCTGGGGGGGCCTTCTCTGGCATTGGCATTAAACATAAACCCTCTGTTTTTCTGCTTCTGATTTTGCCATCTTGGATTGCGCTCTCTTTTCTTAACCTCTTCAGGGTTTCTCCTCTGGTTTCGAAAGGGCCGTCTTTGCTGGAAGAAACGGGTTTCAGAAGGTTACCCCTTCTTTCTGTCCGAGGCTTTCTCCAGGATATTGTCCAGCCCGGAGCCGAATAACCTATCAACCTCACAGGCTATCGAACACAATCTGGATTTAGAAGCTGTGTCTTCTGCCCAGGAACGAAGCCAGATAGCTCTTCTGGCAGAATCGGAGAGAGCGACTGTTCTAGCATTAAGCCTGACAGAATCGGGCGATGCATCAGAATTTAAATCTACTGCCCTCTGAAGTATTGGCATGGAGGCTAAAATCTGATCTCTTGGATCTTAGATGATCTTCTAGCTGCTCCATCCAAATCTTTAAAGATCTTGCAGTATATGTCGCAGCAATACTTGGTTTAGGAGCTGCTATACTGGCCTCCCATGTTCATTTAAGGATACTCTCTGCTTTCTTATCCATAGGGTCAGGGGCATAACTAGGAAAGACTGGGCCCCATAGCAAACTCTTGACCGGGGCCCCCCAAGGTGCCACACGCAGCCCTCCTTATAGTGTCCCCTGAAGATTGTGCCATACAGCCCCCCTGTAGACAGTGCTATACAGCCCCACCTGTAGACAGTGTCACACCCCACTTGTAGATAGCGCCCCCACCTCCCCTGTAGATAGTGCCATGCAACCCCCCTGTAGATATCGCCACAAAGCCCCCTTGTATATAGCGCCATACAGCTCCCACTATATATAGTGCCACAAAGCCCCTCCCTTGTCTATAGTGCCACAGAGCCCTTCCTTAGTAGATCGTGCCACACAGCCACCCTGTATATATCGCCATAAAGCCCCCCTGTATATAGCGCCATACAGCTCCCACTGTATATAGTGCCACACAGTCCCCTCCCTTAGTAGATAGTGCCACACAGCCACCCTGTATATATCGCCATAAAGCCCCCCTGTATATCGCGCCATACAGCTCCCACTGTATATAGTGCCACACAGCCCCGTCCCTTGTATATAGTGCCACACAACCCCCCTTAGTAGATAGTGCCACAAAGGCCCCCCCTTAGTAGATTGCGCCACACACAGACACCTGTAGATTGCACCACACACAGACCACTGTGGATTGCGCTACACACAGACCACTGTACATTGTGCCACAGCCCTCCCCTTGTATATAGTGCCACATAGCCCCCCTGGAATATAGTGTCACACAGCCCCCCAAGTAGTACAAGGCAATAGCACATCCGAGAAAGTTGTATAACCGAGGGGATGTCGATTAAACATGGAAAGGTGGGTTTGGAGGCAGGACTATATTACTCTTCGGGATAGCCCCATGACCCTTTAATGAGTAATTAGCATATAGTGTGCATCGTTTTAAAAGTTGATTTTAAAGATTTTGCAGCAAAAAAACCCCATACATTTGGAAATATTGTCAGGTCATGTATTACCGCATGGTGGCGGTTCAAGGGGTTAAAACTATCAGACAGGTTCCCATGAAATATACAATGAATTTAAAACAATTCCATCTGCCCTACAATTTTGTTATTATAAATATATTCTATATAATTACAGCTCCAGAACAAAGCTCAGTACATAAATACAGCACTAGAACTAAGCTGACATATATACAGTACCACAACCAAGCTCATAGATATATACGGCACGAGAGCCAAGCTCAATACATATATACGGCACCAGAATCAACCTCAGTACATAAATACAGCACTAGAACCAAGCTCAGTTCATATATACAACACCAGAACCAAGCTCAGTACATATATATATTTATATATATATATATATATATATATATATATACATACAGCCCCAGAACCAAGCTCAGTACATATATACAGCACCATAACAAATACAACTCAATTTAGTGCAACCCCTGCCGTATAGGTTTGTACGGTGTAAAACTATAGATCCCAGCATGGCCCGAACAAAACCATACCCCCCAACATCTCGCTGCAGATCATACAGTGACTACAGTACTGATAAGAGGCAGATAAAACATTTACATTAAGTGACTCACCGTTGACGTCTCAGATTCTAGTTCTTTTCCTCTATTCTTCTTTCTGCGGTCCAGACCTCTATGATGGATTTCTCCCGGCCATGACCCATTTCTGCAGTTATCAGCTCAGATGTCTTCAGTTTCTCACTTTTTAAAACATGTCTGCACCTATAAACGAAGATAAAATTCTCAACACCTCTAAATATAATAAAGTGCCATACACTGCACCTCTAACTATAATAGCGCCATACACTGGGTCCCCGATTATAATAGTACCATACACTGCCACACACACACACCGTGTCCCCTAAAGATAATGCCCCCATAGCCCCCTGTAGATAGTGACCCCCATAGAGCCTCTGTAGATACTGCCGCACATACAGCCCTCTGTAGATAGTGCCCCACATATGGACTCCACAGCTGCAAGGCAATAGTGCTAACCACTGAGCCACCGTGCTGCCCTGCATATAGCTTCCCCTATAGTGCCCCCGCAGGTAACCGAGCCCTATAGATTGTGCCCTACAAATAGCCCACCCCTATATAGTGCCCTACAAATAGCCCACACTTATAGATAGTGTCCTACATATAGCTCCCCTTGTATATAGTGCCCCACATATAGACCCCCCCTGTAGATAGAGCCCCCACTGTAGATAATGCCACACAGTTTTAGTAGAAAAAAAACATAATTACATACTCACCCGGATTCTGTTCTCGGCGCGTTGTTGAAAGGCGGTAAGTAGCAGGGCAGAATGACTTGCCCCGTCAATCAGCGCCTTTCAAGCACAGAAGCGGCGCGATGACGTCATCGCGCCGACAGCTTTGTTGATTTTGCCCTGCCAATCAGCGTCATTGTAAGGCGCTGAATGGTCAGGCAAGGAACGTGCCGGCCATTCAGCGCTAATGCATGTATTTGTAATTGCGTGCTATAGACGCAGGTACACTTACTGACTTCCTGAGAGGGTGGCTGTCGCTAGCACCGGGGCCCCCTCCGGTGCTAGCGACACTCCTAGTATGATAGGGCCCAAGCCGCCCGACCCATAAATGTTAAAGGCTCGGTGGCGCGGGCTCCGCAGTAGCGCCGCTCTTGCTGTAACAGCCATAACGGCTGCTGGCGGCGCCACAGAGCATATGGGGGGGGGCGGCGTGTCGGCAGGCAAGCCACTCTGTACAGACCTGGGCTCCTTGATATCCTCTATCTTCATCGTGGCCCTGATTGCTTTGAGAAGCTGATCTGTGTCCTCTGCCAAAAATAAAGGTCTTCCACTATTATCATCTGATGAATCATCAGAATCTAGTTTCCCCTCTTCCTGATGGATATTAGCGTCTGCTATTTCCTGCGGGATGGATCTAGAAATGGAAGGCATGGTAGATGATGGGCGGATTTGAGATAGCGCTGTATCCACCTCCTCTCGTATCATACTACTGATATTTTGTAGAAGTGACGGGGACTCCTCGCTCACAACTTTCTCCAAACATTTCTGGCATAGCGCTTTCCTATGTGTGGTAGGAAGCAATTTTTTTGCAAATTCTGCACATCTTAGTAGGTTGGATCTTTTCAATTTCTGTTTTTACCTCCCTGAAAAACAAACCAATATCTCTTTTCAGTCCAATATTTTGAAGCTTTAGATGGGTCAGCAGACTCTACACGGGATATCTTGGCTGAACTCATAATGAATTCAGCAAGTAGCAGCCCTGAAATAACGCAAAACTTTTATTTTTTGAAAATGTCAACTCTGTACCTTTAAGAAGTAGGTTAAGCAACGTGCTAAGCACTTTCGGATGCTGGACTCACCGGCCCCATTTGCACTAAAGGATTTCCTTGCCCAAGAAGAATCCCTGAGTCTAGTGCTGCCAGGCTAGCGCTGACCCCCGTTACCTGTAAGAGATAGGTCCAGAAGCCCGGGGCTGCCCGCACTGCAGGACTTATGCGAAGGAGCTGAAGAGGAGACATGTGCCGCTCTGAGCCCAGTTCCCTGCCCCGATCCTCCCTGCCGAAACACCGCTCGTTCATCCAGGGGAAGAGATAAGACCGGGCGCTTGATGAAGAAAAACTACTGATCCCACGTAGCTCCGTCCGGATCCTGCTTCCCGTGTCCCAAGGGACAGGAAACAACTGGAGAGGGTAAGGAGGAGGGGGAATTTAAACTGCTTCCTGTTGTTTCCTGTCCCTTGGAGGCGGGGAATCCCTCCTGATGGTGCGATCTTGGAGGAGTAGAGGGAAAAAATAAAATTAGTTAAGGCTCCCATAAGCCAGGAAAGAAAAATATGCAGTTGCACGGGCCCGAGGGGAACATTTCTCCTGTTTCAAGAGGCGATTTATCAAGGCCCTAAAATTAGTGAACTAGGAAAGGGAGGACTCAAACATATCTACTGGAAGCAAAGGTGCCCGTATTATACCAGGACTAGGGTTGTCACGATACCAGAATTTGCACTTCGATACCAATACTACGTGTAGTATTGCGATACTCGATCCCAAATTATACTTTGCCAACAATAAAAAAAAAAAAAAGTCCTTCCTTTTTCTGATGGAGGCTCAAAATTCATCGCGCCTCACATGAATAGTAATAGTGAATAATGAATAGTAATTAACCCCATGATGTTCCATAATAGACAACATTGGGTTAATATGTGAGGTACAGGATGGGGTTAATTACTATTAGTGTGAGGCACATGGAGGTTCAAAATTCATAATACCTTGTGCCTCACATTAATAAGTGAAAGAAAGCAGTTTTTATTTTATAACAGCGTAAACATAATAAATGACGCTATAAATTCGTTATTACGGTTGCGACAATACCGAATATGTGTATATTTTATGTATTGAGAGTTATTTTAATGTCTATTCTAAAAAATGTGTGTGTATTTTTTTTATTTAACATTATTTTTTTTTTTTTTACTTGAATGTACTGGCATATATCTATATACTAGTACACAGGCAATTGTTAGGACATACATAAGTAGGACATACATAAGTATGCCTTAACAACAGGAAATATGGTCAGACAGCCCTAGGTTCCTTCAATGGACCCTGGGCTGTCTGCTCATATATGGTATATCCCTCGATTGCATCACAGGGATTTCCTGTGACGCGAGCCAAAGGGCATCCCCCCTTCTCATTTACCCCTTGAATGCTGAGGTCAGCTTTGATCGCAGCATTCAAGGGAATAGCGGCGGAGATGAGGTTTATTTGATTTCCGCCATTAGAGCAGGGCTGCGGCTGTGTAATACAGCCATTGCCCCGCTCCTGACAATAAGTGTGTGCGCGCGGTCAGCATAAGGTGATGCGGCCGGCGCGGCCCTAATCAGTGGCGGCGGCACTGGAGACAGAGAACATGGCGGTGTTTGTAGTGCGCCCACCATGTACTGTTTTCAGTGTTGGCAATCATTAGTGCAGTGCTGGTCGAATCACATCATGCTAACCGCGCGCGCGCACACGCACACACACACACACACACACGCACACACACACACACACACACACACACACACACTTGCCAGGACTCAGGAGCGGGGCAATGGCTGTATTACACACCCGCAGCCGCGCTCTAACTACATTCATGTGTTACTATACTTAGCTGTGCGGCTGAACAGCTTAGTATCGAAATACATGACTAAACGGTATTGAACCGTTTGAGGGTGCACAGTATCGTAACAGTATCGAAATTTTGAGGCATCGTGCAACCCTAACCTGGACGATTTCCCAGCAAAATTCCCCAAATTACAAAGGTATAGAGACTGTACCAAAAGGGGGATAAGAAAGGACACCTTTTATCAGTGCGATACTGGCCTGTGCATAAAGGATTGCTTCACAGCGTAACACACATCTATGGATTATTTTATTGCTTTTTTTTTACCCCATTATCATACCACCTGACTATGCCCCTGATATACTCTGCCCAGCTTACGTGTGCCCCCACATTATAAACTACAATACCAGTAAAACTCCAAACAAAACTACTACCAAGCAAAATCCAAGCTCCAAAAGCCAAATAGCGCTCCCTCCCTTCTGAAGCCTACAGAGTGCACAAACAGCAGTTTACTTTCACATATATGGCATCACCATACCCGGGAGAACCCTTTTAACAATGTTTGGGGTGTTTGTCTCTAGTGGCACAAGCTGGGCACGTCATATTTGCCACTGAAATGACATATCTTGGAAAAACTTGTAATTTTTACTTTGCACCATCCGCAGCGCAATCACTTATGGAAAAAACCTGTGGGGTGAAAATGCTCACTACACCCCTTAATAAATGACTTGAGGGGTGTCGTTTCCAAAATGGGGTCACTTTTCGGGGGTTTCTTTTATTATTTCACATCAGAACCCTGCAATTGTGAACCAATACTTTGTAAGTCGCCAAATTAGGCCTCAATTTTGCATGGTACTCTTTCACTTCTGAGCCCTGTCGATCGTCCTGGCAAAAGATTAGTGCCCCATGTAGGGTGTTTCTAAAACCGGAAAACACTGCATAATAATTAGAGAGCTGTATTTTCATGGTGGCACAACATATTGGCATATCTATGGAAAAATTGCCATTTTCACTCTGCAACATCGAGTGTACACTAATTTCTGTAAAACATATGCAGGGTTAACATTCTCACTACACCCCTAGGTGAACACCTTGAGGGGTGTAGTTTTCAAAATGGGTTCACTTCTGGGGGCTTTCCACTGTTTCGGTCCCACAGGGGCTTTGCAAATGCGACAGTGCCCAGAAACGAATCCAGCAAAATCTGCACTCCAAAAGGCGCTGCTTCCCTTCTGAGCCCTGTCGTGTGCCCAAACAGCAGTTTATGACCACATATGGGCAATGGCTCCCGGGTGGCCCATGGCCGCCCAAAGTACAATTTAGTTTTGTCACGTTTTTGCCGCGAACCGCGGCAAAAACCGCGACGAAACAGCATTGTATATGTCCTGCAATAGGGACTTCAGACATGAGGTCACATGACCTCATCTATAAAGTTCTCACTACTTTTTAGAGAACTTCTGGTCACATGACCGCAGGTCCATGAGCAGCAGGAAGACTCCACAGAGAAAACTGAGGTGAGCTGCTATGTAAGTATAAGGGGATAAATTTGTTTAAGGAGTCTGTATTTAGGGGGCCTGGTTTGGGGACTATATTTAGGGGGTCTGGTCTGTATTTAGGAGGTTTGGTGTCTATTAGTTTAAGGGGTCTGTATTTAGGGGGTCTGAGGTCTGTATCAGTTTAAGGGGTTTAGGGTCTGTATATTTAGGGGTTTGTGTTAGTTTATGGGGTCTGTATTAGTTTATGGGGTCTGTATTTAGGGGGCTTTGTCTAGGGTCTGTGTGAGTTTAGGGGTCTGTATTAGTTTAGGGGGTCCGGTCTGGGGTCTGTATTAAGGGAGTCAGGTCTGAGGCCATTATTAGTGTAGGGAGTCAGGTCTGGGGTCTGTATTTAAGGGTCTGGTCTGAGGTCTGTATTTATTTAGGGTGCTTGTTCTGGGGTCTGTATTGGTTTAAGGAGGGTCTGGTCTGGGGACTGCAATAGTTTAGAAGGTCTGGGTCTGTATGTATTCTATGATCTAGTCTGGGGTCCAAATGTATTAGTCTGAGTAAAAGGGGTTGTCCGGGCACATCGATAGGTCATCAGTATAAAAAACGGTCTGTGCCCGGATAACCCCTTTAATTTATGGTTCTGGGCCTCGGTGTCTAAATGTTTTGTGTTTCTATAGAGGCTGGAAATGGCTGCAGAAGTGATGTGCAAAGATATCTCATCAGGAAAAGTTGCCATAATGGTCTGTGTCAGATGGAGAAGAAAAGAAAACGACTCCCATCAGAGAAGACTTCACTTGTAAGTCACTGGATCTATAGAGGATCTGTCCCCTCTCCTGACATGTCCGTTGTAGGAAATCCTTGTATTCTACATATCTTTGTGTACCCAGGACTAATAGACAAATTTGTGTTACCATTCCCATTGTCAAAAGGATGTGTCCATACACAGTGTTATACTGTCAACGATGGTTGGAGACTGTCAGTATGTAGGGACACAGCCCTTTGACAAGGGGAATCGTAACAACCATTTGTCAATGCTCACACAGAAAGGTGGTGTTCACTATAGACACAGCAGAGCGGCGGTGGGGAAGGGGGAGTCCAAGTTTGTGGAACAGCCCAGGGCCTACGGTCTACTTAATCTGCCACTGCATATGGGGTATTGCCGAACCCTGGAGAAGTTGCTTTACAAACGTTGGGCTTCTTTTTTTCCTTTATTTGTTGAGAAAATGAAAAATTTTGAGCTAAAGCTACATCTTATTAAAAAAATTATATTTTTATTGTCAATGCCCAATTCTAATAAAAGCTATGAAACACCTGTGGGGTCAAAATGCTCACTACACCCCTTGATTAATTCCTCAAGGAATTTAGTTTCCTAAATGAATTCACTTTTGGGGAGTTTCCACTCTACTGGTCTCTCAGGGGCTTTGCAAATGTGACATGGTGTCGAGAAACCAATCCAGCAAAATCTGCGTTCCAAGAGTCAAATGACGCGCCTTCCCTTCTAAGCTCTGCCTTGTGCCAAACAGCAGTTTATGACCATATATGGGGTATTTACATACTCTGGGAAGTTGCTTTACAAATGTTTGTTTTTTTCCTTGTGGAAATAGATTTTGTTTTTTTTGCCAAAAACGACATCTTATTGTAAAAATTAAATTGTTTTTTTATTTTTTATTTTCACTGCCCAATTCTAATAAAATCTATGAAACATCTGTGGGGTCTCTGCTCTCTTAGATGAATTCCTTGTGGGTGTAGTTTCCAAAATGCGGTCTTTTTTGGGGTGTTTCCTTTGTTTTGGCATCGCAAGATGTCTTCTAACCTGACGTGGTGCCTAAAATATAATATAATAAATAGTAGGCCCCAAAATCCTCTAGGTGCTCCTTTGCTTATGAGGCCTGTGCTTCAGTGCATTAGCACACTAGGACCACATGTGTGATATTTCTAAAAACGGCAGAATCTGGGCAATAAATATTGAGTGTATTTCTGTTGTAAAACCTTCTGTGTTACAGGGAAAAAAATTCTGCAATAAAAATGACATTTCGAAACTTCACCTCTTCTTTGCTTTAATTCTCATGAAACGCCTAAAGGATTAAGAAACTTTCTAAATGCAGTTTTGAATACTTAGAGGGGTGCAGTTTTTAAAATGGGGTGATTTATGGGGGTTTGTATTGTATGGCCCTCTCAAAGCCACTTCAGAACTCAACTCGTCCCTGAAAAAAATAGCCTTTTGAAATTTTATTGAAAATGTGAGAAATTGCTGCTAAAGTTCTAAGCCTTGTAACGTCCTAGAAAAATAAAAGTATGATAAAAAAAAATTATGCCAATCTAAAGTAGACATATGGGAAATTTTAATTAGCAACTATTTTGTGTGGTATAACTATTTGTCTTACAAGCAGATACATTTAAATTGACAAAAATGCAAATTTTTGAAATTTATCGCTAAATTCGTGTATTTCACAATTAAATACTGAATGTATTGACCAAACTTTACCAGTAACAAAGTCCAATGTGTCACGAGAAAACAATCTCTGAATCGCTTGGATCGGTAAAATCATTCCAGAGTTATTACCACATAAATTGACACGTCAGATTTCTAAAATAAGGCTCTGTCAGGAAGGTCAAAAGTGGCCACGGTGGGAAGCGGTTAAAAACCCTATTTTTGTAAAAATATTCTTAGTCCCTCTAGGGGTTAAGATAGCGATCGTTTGTTCGCTGGTACAATACACTGCAATACCTACGTATTGCAGTGTATTCTAATTTCTACCAGCTCCAATTAGGCCCTATTAACACTGAGTTTTTTTGCAGGCAGAAAATTCTGACTGTAAACATCAGCTCCGGTTTTTTTTAAGTGGTTTTGCATCACAAGCGTTTTGCTGAGTTTTTTCCCTGCGAAGTTTCCAGCAAAACAGGCAAAGGAACAGGGAGTGTTTTTTGCCCTAAGTCGGCCACTCGCGGAGTTTTTTTCGTCTCCCATTGTTTTCAATGGGGTTTTTGAGGCAGAAAACGCCTTAAAGAGGCTCTGTCACCAGATTTTGCAACCCCTATCTGCTATTGCAGCAGATCGGCGCTGCAATGTAGATTACAGTAACGTTTTTATTTTTAAAAAACGAGCATTTTTGGCCAAGTTATGACCATTTTCGTATTTATGCAAATGAGCCTTGCAAAAGTACAACTGGGCGTGTTGAAAAGTAAAAGTACAACTGGGCGTGTATTATGTGCGTACATCGGGGCGTGTTTACTACTATTACTAGCTGGGCTTTCTGATGAGAAGTATCATCCACTTCTCTTCACAACGCCCAGCTTCTGGCAGTGCAGACAGCGTGTTCTCGAGAGATCACGCTGTGACGTCACTCACAGGTCCTGCATCGTGTCGGCACCAGAGGCTACAGTTGATTCTGCAGCAGCATCAGCATTTGCAGGTAAGTAGCTACATCGACTTACCTGCAAACGCCGATGCTGCTGCAGAATCATCTGTAGCCTCTGGTGCCGGTGTCCTCGCTCGTCTGACACGATGCAGGACCTGTGAGTGACGTCACAGCGTGATCTCTTGAGAACACGGCTGTGTCTGCACTGCCAGAAGCTGGGCGTTCTGAAGAGAAGTGGATGATACTTCTCGTCAGAACGCCCAGCTAGTAAAAGTAGTAAACACGCCCCGATGTACGCACATAATACACGCCCACTTGGACTTTTACTTTTCAACACGCCCAGTTGTACTTTTGCAAGCCTCATTTGCATAAATACGAAAATGGTCATAACTTGGCCAAAAATGCTCGTTTTTTAAAAATAAAAACGTTACTGTAATCTACATTGCAGCGCCGATCTGCTGCAATAGCAGATAGGGGTTGCAAAATCTGGTGACAGAGCCGACATGTCGCTTCTTTGTTGCGCGAGCGTTTTTTTTCCGCTCGTGGGAAAAAACGACTTTACATCCCATTGAAATCAATGGGAGGCAATTGCCGCTGTTTTTTGCCGCGGTTTCCGCGGCAAAAAACTGTGAACAGGGCCTTGGGCCCTGTGTGGGCTAAATAGGAGCACAAAGATGGTAGACCTGGGGGCCTTCATTAGGCCCCAAGGCTACAATGCCAACAATCGGCATTCTGCGAAACAGGGTGGGGTTAGCATGACAGAGAGGGCCCCTCCCCCTTTTTCTAGCGACTTAGACCACCATGCTTTGGTCACCATCAACCATAGCATCGAAGTGGTTAAACGGAGATAACTCTGATCCTTGCCCTTGTAGTGAAGTGTCGACTGTAACATACAGCTGACACCTGAAGAGTATGGAATGGGCTTAGCCCGTGAGCCAACTCCATACTTACCCCTTCGCAGGGGGATCACAGTGTACAGTTCAACCAGCTCAGGGGCACAGCTATGGGGAGTCCCTGTACCCAGGGGTGAACCTAGCCCCTCTGCTGCCTGAGGCGAACTATAAAAAGGCACCCCCCCCAAAGCTATCGGAGTTTACTCATTACTAGCTTTACACATCAAACACGCAATATATTCATTTTTTAAATAGGAAAACATTTGATTTGTTTATTTGTTAAAGTGATGTTTGAAGTAAAGAACAGATTTAAAGAATTCTTCTTACTACCAATCAGTGCAGTGCAAATAGTACAGTCTGCACTTCACAGCCCCATATCTCTCCTCGGCAGCCAGTCTCATTTGCGGCGTCACTCTCTGCAATTACATTCAGGCCAGTCCCAGACGGGCCGCGCTTAGCGCTGTTTTGAAGCGGCACGTCCTGGGCTGGTTTCTTTGCTCTACCTGCTGTATTGTAGTGGTCTGCCTGTGCTGGCTCGATGCCAGTGGTGGATTAATATGATCTTTGGCCCTGTGCGGTCCACAAGTTATGGACATACATCCCACACGTAAGTATCACCTACATGTCAAAGTATATCACATGCCACTCTGCGGACTGTCTCTTAGCCTGATCATCTGCTGCCACACTCACACCTCCCCACAGCCCCCACCACAGTAATTTACATGATTGTAAGACCAACATTACAAATAATACCCCCATACTGTTACTGAATAATACCCCACCATAACCACAGTGGCTTAATAATACTTCCACACCATGACTGCATATTACCACCACAGTGTCGGAATAATACCCCCATACTGTTACTGAATAATACCTCCACATCATAACCACATAGTGACTGAATAATACCACCATACTGTTACTGAATAATACCGCCACACCATAACCACATAGTGACTGAATAATACCACCATACTGTTACTGAATAATACCTCCACACCATAACCACATAGTGACTGAATAATACCATCATACTGTTACTGAATAATACCTCCACACCATAACCACATAGTGACTGAATAATACCCTTATACTGTTACTGAATAATACCTCCACACCATAACCACATAGTGACTGAATAATACCCCCATACTGTTACTGAATAATACCGCCACTCCATAACCACATAGTGACTGAATAATACCCCCATACTGTTACTGAATAATACCGCCACACCATAACCACACAGTGACTGAATAATACCCCCATACTGTTACTGAATAATACCTCCACACCATAACCACATAGTGACTGAATAATACCCTTATACTGTTACTGAATAATACCTCCACACCATAACCACATAGTGACTGAATAATACCCCCATACTGTTACTGAATAATACCGCCACTCCATAACCACATAGTGACTGAATAATACCCCCATACTGTTACTGAATAATACTGCCACACCATAACCACATAGTGACTGAATAATACCCCCATACTGTTACTGAATAATACCTCCACACCATAACCACATAGTGACTGAATAATACCCTTATACTGTTACTGAATAATACCTCCACACCATAACCACATAGTGACTGAATAATACCCCCATACTGTTACTGAATAATACCGCCACTCCATAACCACATAGTGACTGAATAATACCCCCATACTGTTACTGAATAATACCGCCACATCATAACCACATAGTGACTGAATAATACCCCCATACTGTTACTGAATAATACCGCCACACTATAACCACATAGTAACTGAATAATACCCCCATACTGTTACTGAATAATACCTCCACACCATAACCACATAGTGACTGAATAATACCCCCATACAGTTACTGAATAATACCGCCACACCATAACCACATAGTGACTGAATAATACCCCCATACTGTTACTGAATAATACCACCACACCATAACTACATAGTGACTGAATAATACCATCATACTGTTACTGAATAATACCACCACACCATAACCACATAGTGACTGAATAATACCCCCATACTGTTACTGAATAATACCACCACAACATAACAGCATGGTGACTGAATAATACCTCCATACTGTTACTGAATAATACCGCCACACCATAACCACAAAGTGACTGAATAATACCCCCATACTGTTACTGAATAATACCTCCACACCATAACCACATCGTGACTGAATAATATCCCCATACTGTTACTGAATAATACCACCACACCATAACCACATAGTGACTGAATAATACCACCATACTGTTACTAAATAATACCTCCACACCATAACCACATAGTGACTGAATAATACCCCCATACTGTTACTGAATAATAGTGCCACAATATAACCACATAGTGACTGAATAATACCCCCATACTGTTACTGAATAATATCGCCACTCCATAACCACATAGTGACTGAATAATACCCCCATACTGTTACTGAATAATACCACCTCACCATAACCACATAGTGACTGAATAATACCCCCATACAGTTACTGAATAATACCACCACACCATAACCACATAGTGACTGAATAATACCACCATACTGTTACTGAATAATACCTCCATACTGTTACTGAATAATACCGCCACTCCATAACCACATAGTGACTGAATAATACCCCCATACTGTTACTGAATAATACCGCCACACCATAACCATATAGTGACTGAATAATGTCCCCATTACCACCATACAGTGACCATATAAAGCTAGATGCCAGTTATACACAGGAAATCTGCAGACCATATAAGTGATTACGGTATAGTTATATTGAGTGACTCACAGGTGACGTCTTCTCAGACTGAAGTCGCTCACTTTCACCTTTTATTCTTCATCCAGCCAAGACCGCAATGACAACTTCTCCCGGACACGATTTCCTAAGCCCTGCAGAATATGACATATCTTTGGCTCCTTGCTTTTCTAGCGCACTCCCTAACTATTCCCTACCTCTACACAAACTTCCTATACATACTATACTAGGTGCCCCACACAGTAATAGTACACACACCCTTTTGTTCCCAACCAAAGGCCCCACACAGTAAGTGCTACTTTTGTTCCCCTACACAGTGTTAGTGTCCCTCTTCTACCTTACTCAGTGATAGAGACACTTTTAGGGCCCTCACCCATTAATAGAAATCCCACTCAGTACTAATATCCCCTTTATGTCCCCACAGAAATAATGTCTCCACTCAGTAGTAATGCAGCCTTTTATGCCCCCATTCAGTACTAATGCCACTTTTTCTGGCACACTTCGTAATAATGCCCCCACAGTAATTTTGCCTCTTTATACCCCCACTCCGTAAAAATGCCTGTTTTATGCCCCCACAATAAGGATGACCCCTTTTGTATGCCACTTTTTTATGCCCCCTTTTTATTACCTAATAGACTTATGAATTTTAACTGAATTCAGTGGCCCGGAGTGGACAGCATGATGCAGTGATGTCATTGTGCTGGGCAGTTGACGTCATCAGCGTACTCCCGGTCTCTTGTAGGCCTCAGGTCTAAGCCAGCCTGTGGCCTACAAGAGCAAACGGCGGAGCAGGGAGCCAGTGGCCAGGGGTTGGCTGGCAAATTTTAGTCTGCGGGGCAAGCACACAGCACTGGCCCAAGAGTAGCAGCCCATTCTGGGGTCACTGGGCAGTTGGCGAGTTTGCCCCCCTAACACCGCTGCGGAAGAACTCTGCTACCTGTCAACGGAAAAATCATCCGCCAGGAGGAAAAATGTTTCTTGATGGCGGAGTACAAGAAAGCCTGGCCTGGGAATTGGACTTTCTTGTACTCCGCCATGGGGAAACATTTTTTCCCTCTGGCAGATGACTTTTCAGTTGACAGGAAGCAGAGTTATATGAAGGGAAATTATCTTTCCTTGACCTCTAGTTTATTTTGTGGCAAATTAAAGTTTTTAAAAATGTTATACTTTTAACTTTTTTTTTGGTAGGTTCCGCTGGACCGTTTGGACTAGTTCATAGATTCATTGGACTACTTCGATGATCTACTTTTTAAAAAAAAAACAAAAACCGGTGAAAGAGGTTTGCATGGGGGAGTTTAGATTTCTTCTTATGTCTGTTTTTTTTAATACTTTATTATGGCCTTAGCAATGGCTGCTGTCTGATTGAGAGCGTCCATTACTAAGAAGGGGCTTAGTGTTAGCCAGTAAAAAGGCTAAAATTACGTGAGATCCCCTCCATTTTTCATAACCAGCCAGATACAATAAAGCAGCAGCAGCAGCCTAGCATTACCAGGGTGGGAAGTGCCACGGTTTTTGGCCATTCCCAGCCTGATATTACCAGCCTGCGGCCACCCCAGTACACGCCCTTCATTTCAGACGGTTGGCTGCTGGATGGTACCGAGCTCTTCCCAGTACTCCTGGTGGCGGTGGGTACCGGGGTAATAATAGGGGTTAGTGCTAGCCGTATTACTGGCTAACACTAAGCCCCTTCTTAGTAATGGACGCTCTCAACCAGACAGCAGCCATTACTAAGGCGGTAATGAAGTATTAAAAAACAGACCTAAAAATTTTTTATTTTATTGAAACAACTCTTCCACACAATCCACTTTAACCATTTTATAAAAAAATAAAAAAAGCTTAAATCAGCGAAGTAGTCCAACGAATCTACGACGTAGTCTAAATGGTCCAGCGGATACTGCAAAACAAAAATTAGCAGTATGAAAAATAAAAGTGGCTGCCCCCACAGAAGTACAAACATATGAATAAATAGTTACTTTAGGGAACATATTAAAATAATTAGAAAAAATAGGCCCATAAAGTAAAACATATAAAATAAAAATAAATAACACCTTTTTCCTTTAAAGAGAACCTTTCACCTCCCCATACATGTACAGCTGAGTGCAGCATGTAATGGGGGGGGGGGGGGGGGGGGGCTGCACAAACCCTGGGGCACTTTAAATTTTTTACTTTGCTATTTAGATATCGGTGCCGTAATATTTGGCGCCCGATTTTTAATTAACCCCCTGAACTGTCAATCGGGAGGTAATTGGCAAGGGGGCGTGTAACATCGCCGTGACACTGTCCAATCAGCTACAGACAGTGTGATAGCGAGAGCTGGAGGAGAGTGTAGGCGCAGCTCCGCCACCACTAAGGAACAGAAGAAGAGTGTGAATTCTTCTTCTTCTGCTCCATGTTATCAGAGCTGTGCGCGCGTACGCTCTCACTCTTTAGCTCTCGGCAGACAAGACAAGACTGATCTCTCGCGAGAGATCACACAATCTTGTACTTGCCTGCCGAGAGCTGAAGAGTGAGAGCGTGCACGCGCACATGCTCTCCTCTCTGCAGCTCTTGAGGTAACACTATCCGCAGCTTATTGGACAGTGTCACAGCGATGTTACATGCCCCCTTGCTAATTAACGCCTCATTGACAGTTCAGGGGGTTATTTACATATGGGACGCCAAATATTACGGCACCGATATCTAAATAAGGAAGGAGGGTAAGAAAAAAATGTAAAGTGCCCCAGAGTTTGTGCAGCCCTCCCCATTACATGCTGCATTCAAATGCACATCTATGGGCAGGTGAAAGGTTCTCTTTAAATTGTAACAACTTTTTAAAAAACTTTTGACATGTCAGAAGTTTTGATCAGTGGGGTCGCTAAAACGAAGCAGCAGAAGTGCTCGGGTGAGCGGTGTGCTGCTTCGATTCTGTTTGGCTTTCCTTGGAGCATTGTACAGGCTCAATAGAAAGTCTATGAGTCTGTACACCGCTCACTCGGCTGAAAGTCGATCATAAATGAAGCAGCACAGCGCTCACCCGAGCACTTCTGCTGTTTCGTTTTCAGTGGGGGTCTCAGTGCTCGGTCCCCCACCGATGAAAACTTCTGACATGTCAGTATGACATGACAAAAGTTTAGTTTAAAGGCTATGTACACCTTTAAAAACGTATTTTTATACTATATATATATATATATATATATATATATATATATATATATATATAAAAAATATATATATAATATTTATCAATGTGATTGGTGCAAGTTTTAATTACTTTTTATTGAAAATTATGGTTACTTTTTGAGATACAGCCGCTTTGTATCCTGTATACAGAGCAGCTGTATATAGCGCTGAGACCAGAATCCATTAGGTCGCCTATTATCGATCACAACTTAGATGTGATCGGCAACAGCTCGATCCTGCAGGACCTGCTGACCTGACGCATACAGGATTCAGCGCTATATACAACTGCTCTGTATACAGGATACAAAGCAGCTGTATCTCAAAAAGTAAAAATAATTTTTAATAAAAGTAATTAGAAAGTTGCACCAATCACACTAATAACTACTGGGGGTGCTAAGGGGGATTATACTGCAAGGAGGATAGGGACTCTGACTGCAGTGGGGGAGCTAAGGCTGTAATCACAGTTTTTAGTGCCAAAGACACATCCAAGTGGAAGGAAACATACAAGTCTTTTCTTTACACTTCCCCTTCCTTTTGAGCCCACTCCTGGCTTTGTCACAAAAAACTGCATGTGTGAATCCTGCCCTATGAAGATATGTAATCAAGAAAAATATATATGTTCGTGACGTAAGCATGAACCCTTATTATATAAAAATGACACACCCTCAGTAGTGTGAACATACATCTAATGTATAAACCAGGAGGCATTACCTGTAATTTGTTTTCTGGCTACCTAGAAAGAATGTTACCATAATGCCTGAGGGCAGGGCAGACAATTTTTTCAATGTAGTCAGTAATATAACATACGTACAAAAAAAACGAACTGTGAAGAAACTCGTTCTATTAGTTTCAGTTAAATAGGAAAAGTAAATTTGACCTCATCTGTCAATATTTTTGTTTTAATTTCTGGTAATAATTGAAGTACTTTAGGTTTTGTTTAATTTTTGGCTTTCAATCCCCCATTTATTGAATTATACACTTAAAAATATTAATCTGCTACTACCTGTGAGGAGTCATGCTAATCCTTCAACTCAAATCATTGAAAAGTCAGTGGCTATAACATTGCTCATTGCTAAATTGGCTCCTTTGCTTGGTTTGAATTTCATTTTGGCATCTCTGATCCTGAATTTAATAAGGATAAGGCTGGGTTCACACTACCTATTTTCAGACGTAAACGAGGCGTGTTATGCCTCGTTTTACGTCTGAAAATAGGGCTACAATACGTCGGCAAACATCTGCCCATTCATTTGAATGGGTTTGCCGACGTACTGTGCAGACGACCTGTCATTTACGCGTCGTCGTTTGACAGCTGTCAAAAGACGACGCGTAAAAATACAGCCTCGTCAAAAGAAGTGCAGGGCACTTATATACATTATATGCGGGGCACTTATATACATGATATGCGAGACGCTTATATACATGATATGCGGGACGCTTATGTACATGATGTGCGGGACGCTTATGTACATGATGTGCGGGACGCTTATGTACATGATGTGCGGCACGCTTATGTACATGATGTGCGGGACGCTTATGTACATGATGTGCGGGACGCTTATATACATGATGTGCGGGACGCTTATATACATGATGTGCGGGACGCTTATATACATGATGTGCGGGACGCTTATATACATGATGTGCGGGACGCTAATATACATTATATGCGGGACGCTAATATACATTATATGCGGGCCACTTATATACATTATATGCGGGCCACTTATATACATTATATGCGGGACCCTTATATACATTATATGCGGGACCCTTATATACATTATATGCGGGACCCTTATATACATTATATGCGGGACCCTTATATACATTATATGCGGGACCCTTATATACATTATATGCGGGACGCTTATATACATTATATGCGGGACGCTTATATACATTATATGCGGGACGCTTATATACATTATATGCGGGACGCTTATATACATTATATGCGGGACGCTTATATACATTATATGCGGGACGCTTATATACATTATATGCGGGACGCTTATATACATTATATGCGGGACGCTTATATACATTATATGCGGGACGCTTATATACATTATATGCGGGACACTTATATACATTATATGCGGGACACTTATATACATTATATGCGGGACACTTATATACATTATATGCGGGACACTTATATACATTATATGCGGGACACTTATATACATTATATGCGGGACACTTATATACATTATATGCGGGACACTTATATACATTATATGCGGGACTCTTATATACATTATATGCAGAGCACTTATATACATTATATGCAGAGCACTTATATACATTATATGCGGGACACTTATATACATTATATGCGGGACACTTATATACATTATATGCGGGACTCTTATATACATTATATGCGGGACTCTTATATACATTATATGCGGGACTCTTATATACATTATATGCGGGACTCTTATATACATTATATGCGGGACTCTTATATACATTATATGCGGGACTCTTATATACATTATATGCGGGACTCTTATATACATTATATGCGGGACTCTTATATACATTATATGCGGGACTCTTATATACATTATATGCGGGACTCTTATATACATTATATGCGGGACTCTTATATACATTATATGCGGGACTCTTATATACATTATATGCGGGACTCTTATATACATTATATGCGGGACTCTTATATACATTATATGCGGGACTCTTATATACATTATATGCGGGACTCTTATATACATTATATGCGGGACTCTTATATACATTATATGCGGGACTCTTATATACATTATATGCGGGACTCTTATATACATTATATGCGGGACTCTTATATACATTATATGCGGGACTCTTATATACATTATATGCGGGACTCTTATATACATTATATGCGGGACTCTTATATACATTATATGCGGGACTCTTATATACATTATATGCGGGACTCTTATATACATTATATGCGGGACTCTTATATACATTATATGCGGGACTCTTATATACATTATATGCGGGACTCTTATATACATTATATGCGGGACTCTTATATACATTATATGCGGGACACTTCTATACATTATATGCGGGACACTTCTATACATTATATGCGGGACACTTCTATACATTATATGCGGGACACTTCTATACATTATATGCGGGACACTTCTATACATTATATGCGGGACACTTCTATACATTATATGCAGGACACTTATATACATTATATGCAGGACACTTATATACATTATATGCGGGACTCTTATATACATTATATGCGGGACTCTTATATACATTATATGCGGGACTCTTATATACATTATATGCGGGACTCTTATATACATTATATGCGGGACTCTTATATACATTATATGCGGGACTCTTATATACATTATATGCGGGACTCTTATATACATTATATGCGGGACTCTTATATACATTATATGCGGGACTCTTATATACATTATATGCGGGACTCTTATATACATTATATGCGGGACTCTTATATACATTATATGCGGGACTCTTATATACATTATATGCGGGACTCTTATATACATTATATGCGGGACTCTTATATACATTATATGCGGGACTCTTATATACATTATATGCGGGACTCTTATATACATTATATGCGGGACGCTTATATACATCATATGCGGGACGCTTATATACATCATATGCGGGACGCTTATATACATTATGTGCGGGACGCTTATATACATTATGTGCGGGACACTTACATACATTATGTGCGGGACACTTATATACATTATGTGCGGGACACTTATATACATTATGTGCGGGACACTTATATACATTATGTGCGGGACACTTATATACATTATATGCGGGACACTTATATACATTATATGCAGGACACTTATATACATTATATGCAGGACACTTATATACATTATATGCAGGACACTTATATACATTATATGCAGGACACTTATATACATTATATGCAGGACACTTATATACATTATATGCAGGACACTTATATACATTATATGCAGGACACTTATATACATTATATGCAGGACACGTATATACATTATATGCAGGACACGTATATACATTATATGCAGGACACTTATATACATTATATGCAGGACACTTATATACATTATATGCAGGACACTTATATACATTATATGCAGGACACTTATATACATTATATGCAGGACACTTATATACATTATATGCAGGACACTTATATACATTATATGCGGGACGCTTATATACATTATATGCGGGACACTTATATACATTATATGCGGGGCACTTATATACATTATATGCGGGACACTTATATACATTATATGCAGGACACTTATATACATTATATGCGGGACGCTTATATACATTATATGCGGGACACTTATATACATTATATGCGGGACACTTATATACATTATGTGCGGGACACTTATATACATTATATGCGGGACACTTATATACATTATATGCGGGACACTTATATACATTATATGCGGGACACTTATATACATTATATGCGGGACACTTATATACATTATATGCGGGACACTTATATACATTATATGCGGGACACTTATATACATTATATGCGGGACTCTTATATACATTATATGCGGGACTCTTATATACATTATATGCAGAGCACTTATATACATTATATGCGGGACACTTATATACATTATATGCGGGACACTTATATACATTATATGCGGGACTCTTATATACATTATATGCAGGACACTTATATACATTATATGCGGGACACTTATATACATTATATGCAGGACACTTATATACATTATATGCGGGACACTTATATACATTATATGCAGGACACTTATATACATTATATGCGGGACACTTATATACATTATATGCAGGACACTTATATACATTATA
Organism: Rhinoderma darwinii; assembly: GCF_050947455.1. Lineage (NCBI taxonomy): Eukaryota > Metazoa > Chordata > Amphibia > Anura > Rhinodermatidae > Rhinoderma > Rhinoderma darwinii. Next base: position 17,371,987 of record NC_134690.1, on the reverse strand, counting down.
TGCAGGACACTTATATACATTATATGCAGGACACTTATATACATTATATGCGGGACACTTCTATACATTATATGCGGGACACTTATATACATTATATGCGGGACACTTATATACATTATATGCGGGACACTTATATACATTATATGCGGGACACTTATATACATTATATGCGGGACACTTATATACATTATATGCGGGACACTTATATACATTATATGCAGGACACTTATATACATTATATGCAGGACACTTATATACATTATATGCAGGACACTTATATACATTATATGCGGGACACTTATATACATTATATGCAGGACACTTATATACATTATATGCAGGACACTTCTTTCAGACGTAATTTGAGCCGTTCTTCATTGAACTCAATGAAGCACAGCTCAAAATTTACGGCTGTCAGAGAAGCCTCGCAAAATGCGAGGAGCATTTACGTCTGAAACGAGGCAGCTGTTTTCTCCTGAAAACAGTCTGTCTTTTCAGACGTAAATCGTGTGCACATACACTAATAGAGCAACGTCCAAGTTCAAACTGAGCGAAGAACTGGTTTAGTGCTAGGAGCCGAGTGGCTGGAGTGTACACTGGCTTTTTAAAAGATGATAAAATAGGGTGGCAGCTATTATTCCTGTAATAATGCAGTGCATAGCTTCTGTTGAAACTTACATTTTCACGAAATGTGAGGGGCTAAGTACCTGTATTCAGAGCCTCCATTTTATTTCTGTGAAAATGATACAGCAGATTATAACAATTTTCCGGGCTTTTGGTGTGGCCATAACTTTGCCAAATAACTTTGGAAATCTGGAAATCTCCAATCCCTGCCCTTTAACCCCTCAAATGCCTTGGTCAATAACGACCGCGGCATTTAAGTGGTTTGACAGAGCGAGGGTGCTCCCTCCGTCACCGATCGGCGGTCCGTAAACCCGACCACCGACGAGTTGCCCTGGCAGCGGGAGCCCAGCGAAGGCCCCCAGGTCTGCCCTGGCTATATGCCTATTAGGCCGTCCCAGAGGCATGGCCTAATAGATTGAATGTCAGTTTGACACGGAGGCCTTATTCACACGAACGTCCATCGCACGGACCTATGTTAGTCAATGGGGCCATTCAGACAGTCCGTGATTTTCACGCAGCGTGTGTCCGCTGCGTAAAACTCACAACATGTCCTATAATTGGCCGTTTTTCGCGCATCATGCACCCACTGAAGTCAATGGGTGCGTGAAAAATCGCGCGCGGCACACGGAAGCACTTCCGTGTGACGCGCGTGATTCGCGCAACAGTAGATAAAGAAATGAAGGAAAAAATAAAAGCACTTCCTTCAGTTCTTTTTCTAAACGTCAAAACCGCGTGTCATAAGAATGACATATAGGTGAAAATCACGCAGCCACGCAGCACATACTGATGACAACACGCAACTGCAATGCGCAAAACCCACGCGTTCGTGTGAATAAGGCCTTATGCTTATTGGCAATGTTGGTGCAATCAGCAGTCAGGACCCTCCCACACACACACTTGGCTAGGGCTATACATAGACATTGCAGTAAGGATATATTCACACATGGTAGATTTGTTGCAGAAGCGTCTACGACTGAAAATCAGTTCCATTCATCTGAATGGAGCTGTTTAGACAGCAAGCACGTGGATTTTTACAAGCCAAATTTAGATGAATGGGACAGTTGTAGAAATTTCTGCAATAAATCTGCCGTGTGTGAATATACCAATAGGCTTTTTTTCTAAAGAGTAATTAAAACCTTCGGATTTTTTTTTATGCCATACGCGGTGCCGGTATAACTAATAAATTATGCTTGTTCTACGGGTCATTAGGATTGTGGCGGTACCTAGTGTATGGGTATTTTTCATTTTTTTAGTACCACTAGGAGACTTGAAGCAGTGATCCTTTTATCGCTTGTATGTTTTAGTATTCCAAAGCACGATTGTCTGTCAGTGTATCACTAATCTATTGAGGTAATAGGCAGATACTAATGGCAGACCCAGGGGCCTATGTTAGGCCTCTTGCTACCATGGTAACCCATTGGTGCACAAAGATTGTGCCATTGGGCTGACAGAGGAAAGTAGCACCTGCTCGTGACAGAATTATAATACGCATTGGTCGTTAAGAGGTAAAAGAGCGATTTCAAGAGATTTCCATGCGTTTTTAATTTTACTCTATAAATGCTACAAATTTTAAAAATTGGTTTGAAAACCCAACGCTACTGATTGAATTGGAGCAATTTTGAAGAGGTTTTCAAGCTACTCAATGCATTTCTATGGACAGCAATTTCAGAACAATTTTTTTTGTAGTGAGCGATAAAAAGTCTAGGAGTAGCCCCAGCCTTAAGACATTTTCACACTGCAGTATTTTACATCATTTATTAAACCAAAAAAGAGATCTTGATATCATGCAATTATATTTGTCAAAATACAATTTTATTTTAATACTTTACAATTTATTATACATCAATACAAAAATAACCCCCCTCCCAAGTATATACTATAGACATATAAAATATATAAAAGACTCCTCATGAAATGCAAATACACCTCAGGTGAAGTGAATAACATATGTATTCATATGGCACAGAATATAAAGCACGATCTGTAATGGCAATTAAGATCACAGTGCAGTAAATTTATTTAGACAACATGACCATGCTGGTAATCCTGCTACAAGCAGTATGAGAAAGATAACACTACAAATGGCAACAATTAATGTTTAACTCCTTAACGCCGAAGGACGGATATATCCGTCCCCAGCAGCTGCTAGTTCGCGCAGGACGACGGATATATCCGTCCTGTGATGGCGCGGGTACTGACAGTTTACCCACGCGATCAGCGGCAGGAGCACGGCTGTTATACACAGCCTGGCTCCTGCTGCAACTGCCGGAATCGAAGCGCGCTCCGATTCCGGCAGTTTAACCCATTAAATGCCGCTGTCAATAGTGACAGCGGCATCTAATGTGTTTGACAGAGGGAGGGAGCTCCCTCTGTCACCCGATCGGCGCCCCCGCAAACAAATCGCGGTTCGCCGTCGGGTTTCCATGACAGCCGGGGGTCTAACAAAGACCCCCAGGTCTGCCTTCAGCATCTGCCTGTTAGGCGATGCCGGAGGCATGACCTAACAGATTGCCTGTCAGTTTTACACTGACAGGCAGTAATGCTTTGGTATACTAAGTATACCAAAGCATTATATATGCGATCGGCACATCGCATAGTGAAGTCCCCTGGTGGGACTAAAAAAAAAATGTCAATCAGTTAAATAAAGTTTGTGAAAAAAATAAATAAATTACAGTCAAAATCAAATAAAACTACTTTTTTTGCCCAAAAAGTGGTTTTATTCAGTAAAAGTGTCAAAACAAATCACACATACACATATATGGTATCCCAGCGTTCGTAACAACTTGACCAATAAAATGAACACATTAATTAAACCGCCGCATGAACGGCGTCCAAAAAAAACGCAAAAAACAACGGCAAAATTCTCTCTTTTCTCCCATTTCCCCCATAAAAAATAAAATAAAAGTTAATCTATAAGTCCTATGTACCCCAAAATAGTACTAATGAAAACTACACATTGGCCCGCAAAAATCAAGCCCACATACGGCCACATCGACGGAAAAATAAAAATATGACGGCTCTTGGAAGGCGGCGATGCAAAAACAAGCAATTTTTTTCTAAAAGGCTTTTTATTGTGCAAACGTAGGAAAACATATAAAACCTTTACATATGTGGTATCCCCGTAATCGTGCCGACCCATAGAATAAAGTGAACATGTTATTTACGCTGCATAGTAAACGGTGTAAATTTATAACATGAAAATTAATGCTGGAATAGCTGCTTATTTTCAATTCTCTCCTAAAATAAAGTTAATAAAAGTTAATCAATATATTGTAAGCATCTAAAAATGGTGCAATTACAAAATACAACTCGTTCCGCAAAAAACAAGCCCTTATACGGCTATGTCGACGGAATAAAAAAAAAGTTACAACTCTTGGAATGCAACCGTGAAAAAACAAAAAATAATCCTTGGTCATTAACGTGCAAAATGGCCCGGTCATTAAGGGGTTAAGAGTAACTAATGGTTGTAGTTTAGCATACCTGAGGAGGACATGGTGAGTAGCACCTGGACACCGAGCACCTCGACGCGTGTTTCGCAACCTTCGTCAGGACACCTCGGTTGCAATCGCCGAATTTTAGGGGTTTCTAGCATATCGGCAGACCCCTATCGGAAATCGCAGGGTTTGCTGATAGTTAGCCTGGCAAACGGAAGCCAAACAATGGCTTCTGTGTCTGCCATGGACGGAAGCCCATCAGGACCAACCTTCGGCTGGTCCTGATAGGCTTCCTGTCAGAGTGACAGGAAGTCACGGTGTCGTTCCCGATGCACACTGTCGGTGACAAGGTGTGCATCGGGAACTGGGAGATCAGCTGTCCCCGACAGCCGACACTCCAGTGTTGCCGATCAGCGGCTCATCGCCGCTGATTTTGGCAATTAACCCGATAAATGTGGTGCTCGATTGCGATCTCCACATTTAGAGGGTTTGTAGCACATGAGCAGCCCCCATGCAATCGTGGGAGTTGCTGATGATTGTGATGGCATCCGGAGGCCAGGCAACGGCCTCCGGGTCTGCCATGTATGGAAGCGTATGAGGACCAGCCTCTGGCTGGTCCTCGTAGACTTACTGTCAGAGTGACTGTGACGTCCCACTGACAGTTGGAATACGTTACACTACCTAGGTAGTGTAATGTATTCTAGCAGCGATCAAAGCTGCAGGTCAAAAAAATAAAGTGTAAAAAGTAGAAAAAAGTACATACAAATGTTTTATAAAAGTGTAAAAATAAAAGTTTTTGTTTTCCTATAATAAGTCATTTATTATAGGAAAAAAATGAAAACGTTAAAAAAAAGTACACATATTTGGTATCACCGTGTTCGTAACGACCCAAACTATCAAACTATGTTATTTTTACCGCACGGTGAACGTCGCAAACAAAATAAACGGAAAACTATGTCAGCATCGCTACTTTTTGGCCACCTCCCAAGATATAGAATTAAAAGTGATTTACAAATGTTGGGGTGCTTTTTCTCCTTTATTCCTTGTAGAAATGAAAAAATTCTGTTTCCACAGAAAAAAAAGGTGATTTTCATCTTCACAGACTAATTCCACTAAATTCTGCAAAAAAAACTGTGGGGTCGGTCAAAATACTAACTATACCCCTAGAAAAATGCCTTGAGGGGTGTAGTTTCCAAAATGGGGTCACTATTGGGGGGTTTCGACTCTTTAGGTACCACAAGATCTCTTCAAACCTGACATGGTGCCTAAAATATATTCTAATAAAAAGAAGGCCCCAAAATCCTCTAGGTGCTCCTTTGCTTCTGAGGCCGGTGCTTCAGTCCCTTAGCACACTAGGGCCACATGTGCGATATTTCTAAAAACTGCAGAATCTGGGCAATAATTGTTGAGTTGCGTTTCTCTGGTAAAACCCTCTGTGTCAGAAAAAAAAAAAGGATTATATATGAATTTCTGCAAAATAAATTTGTACATTTCACTCCTATTTTGCTTTAATTCTTGTGAAACACCTAAAAAGTTAGGGTATGTTCACACGGCTTATTTTCAGTCGTTCTTCGGGCCGTAAACAGCTGGTAATACAGGAGCTGAATGCCTCCAAACATCTGCCCATTGATTTCAAAGGGAAAAACAGCGTTTTTTTCCCACGGGGATTTTTTTTACGCAGCCGTTTGTAAAAAAAAAAAACGCCCTGTAAAAAAAAAAAACGCATGTCACTTTCTTGAGCCTTTTCTGCAGCCGTTTTTCATTGTCTCGATAGAAAAAAAGCTCCAAAAACGGGCGTAAAAAAAATTGCATCAAAAACCGCTTGATGCATAAAAAAAACGGCTGAAAATCAGCGTCTGTTTTCCCTTGAAAACAGCTCCGTATTCTACAGCCGTTTTTTGTTTGGGGTGTGAACATACCCTCAAGAAACTTTCTTAATGTGGGTTTTAATACTTTGAGGGGTGCAGTTTTTAAAATGGGGTGATTTATGGGGACTTTCTAATATATAAGGCCCTCAAAACCGCTTCACAACTGAACTGGTCCCTGAAAAAAATAGCCTTTTGAAATTTTCTTGAATATGTGAGAAATTGCTGCCTTGTAACGTCCTAGAAAAAGAAAAGAACGTTCAAAAAATGATGCAAACATAAAGTAGACATAGGAAATAGTAAATATTTTGTGTGGTATTACTATCTGTTTTACAAGCAGATACATTAAAATTTAAAAAAGCGCTAATTTTTGCAAATCTCTAAATTTTGGTGGGTTTCACAAATCAATATTGAATTTATCGACCAAATTTTTCACTAACATAAAGTACAATATGTCACCAGAAAACAATCTCAGAATCGTTTTTTATAGGTAAAAGCACTCCGAAGTTATTACCAAATAAAGTGACATGTCAGATTAGGAAAAAAAATAAAAATAAATCGGCCTGTCTTTAACCCCTTAATGACAAAGCCTAGTTTTGACCTTAAAGAGGCTCTGTCACCAGATTCTCAAATCCCTATCTCCTATTGCGCTGCAATGTAGAGAACAGTAACGTTTTTGTTTTTTTAAAAACTTTCATTTTTGGCCAAGTTATGAGTTATTTTATATATATATATGCAAATGAGCTTTGAAATGGACAACTGGGCGTGTTTTTTTTCGTATGTCCAACTGGGCGTGTATTGTGTTTTTAACTGGGCGTGTTTACTTGTTTTACTAACTGGGCGTTGTGAATAGAAGTGTATGATGCTGACGAATCAGTGACCAATCAGCATCATGCACTCTGTGAGATTTCCAGCAAGGGAAACAAAATCTCGTTTACCTCGAGATTACGCGCGGCTTGCTGGAATCTCACAGAAAAGATTCAGAAGTGTCAGGATTGTGAATACACATGACGTCCAGGCTGGAGGTCATGTGTATTCATTATCAGGACACTTGTGTATGTGGCTGCACATCGTTCTAGTAAGAACACTATGTGCTGTGTAAATGAATGGAGAGGAGTGCATGATGCTGACTGGTCACTGATTGGTCAGCGTCATACACGTAAACACGCCCAGTTAAAAACACAATACACGCCCAGTTGGACATACGAAAAAAAACACGCCCAGTTGACAATTTCAAAGCTCATTTGCATATAAATAAAATAGCTCATAACTTGGCCAAAAATGAAAGTTTAAAAAAAAACAAAAAACACGTTACTGTTATCTACATTGCAGCGCCGATCACATGCAATAGGAGATAGGGATTTGAGAATCTGGTGACAGAGCCTCTTTAAAGAGGCTCTGTCACCAGATTTTGCAACCCCTATCTGCTATTGCAGCAGATCGGCGCTGCAATGTAGATTACAGTAACGTTTTTATTTTTAAAAAACGAGCATTTTTGGCCAAGTTGACCATTTTTGTATTTATGCAAATGAGGCTTGCAAAAGTCCAAGTGGGTGTGTTTAAAAGTAAGGGTATGTGCACACACATTAATTACGTCCGTAATTGACGGACGTATTTCGGCCGCAAGTCCCGGACCGAACACAGTGCAGGGAGCCGGGCTCCTAGCATCATAGTTATGTACGATGCTAGGAGTCCCTGCCTCGCTGCAGGACAACTGTCCCGTACTGAAAACATGATTACAGTACGGGACAGTTGTCCTGCAGCGAGGCAGGGACTCCTAGCATCGTACATAAGTATGATGCTAGGAGCCCGGCTCCCTGCACTGTGTTCGGTCCGGGACTTGCGGCCGAAATACGTCCGTCAATTACGGACGTAATTAGTGTGTGTGCACATACCCTAAAAGTCCAACTGGGCGTGTATTATGTGCGTACATCGGAGCGTTTTTACTTCTTTTACTAGCTTGGCGTTCTGACGAAAAGTATCATCCACTTCTCTTCAGAACGCCCAGCTTCTGGCAGTGCAGACACAGCGTGTTCTCGAGAGATCACGCTGTGACGTCACTCACAGGTCCTGCATCGTGTCGGACGAGCGGGGACACATCGGCACCAGAGGCTACAGATGATTCTGCAGCAGCATCAGCGTTTGCAGGTAAGTCGATGAAGCTACTTACCTGCAAACGCTGATGCTGCTGCAGAATCAACTGTAGCCTCTGGTGCCGATCTGTCCTCGCTCGTCTGACACGATGCAGGACCTGGGGAAGTGACGTCACAGCGTGATCTGCCAGAAGCTGGGCGTTCTGAAGAGAAGTGGATGATACTTCTCGTCAGAACGCCCAGCTAGTAAAAGAAGGAAAAACGCCCCGATGTACGCACATAATACACGCCCAGTTGTATTTTTACTTTAAAACACGCCCAGTTGTACTTTTGCAAGCCTCATTTGCATAAATACAAAAATGGTCATAACTTGGCCAAAAATGCTCGTTTTTTAAAAATAAAAATGTTACTGTAATCTACATTGCAGCGCCGATCTGCTGCAATAGCAGATAGGGGTTGCAAAATCTGGTGACAGAGCCTCTTTAAGGCTCAGAGCCCATTTTTCAAATCTGACATGTGTCACTTTATGTGGTAATAACTCTGGAATGTTTATACTTATTCAAGTGATTCTAAGAAAGTTTTCTCCTGACACATTGCCCTTTATGTTAGTGGTAAAATTTGGTCGATATATTCAGTGTTTATTTGTGAAAAATAGCAAAATTTAGAGAAAATTTGGAAGAAATAGCATTTTTCTGATTTTAAATGTATCTGCTTGTAAGACAGATCGTAATTCCACATAAAATAGTTACTAGTTCACATTTCCCATATGTCTACTATATGTTGGCATCATTTTTTAAACATTCTTTTATCTTTCTAGGATGTTACAAGGCTTAGAACTTTAGTAACAATTTCTCACATTTTGAAGTAAATTTCAAAAGCCTATTTATTTTTTTAGGTACTGGGTATGTTCTGAAGGGGCTTTGAGGGGCCTATATGTTAGAAACCCTCCATAAATCACCCCATTTTAAAAACTAGACCCCTCAAACTATTCAAAACAGGATTTAGAAAGCTTTTTTTTTTATCCCTTTAGGCATTTCACAGGCATCTAAAGCAAAGCATAGGTGAGTTTTACAAATTTAATTTTTTATGCAAAAAATCCTCTTTATTCCATTTTTTTCATGTAAAACAGAAGGTTTTACCAGAGAAACGCAACTCAATATCTATTGCCCAGATTCTGCAGTTTTTAGAAATATCCCACATTGGGCCCTGATGTGGTAATGGACTGAAACACAGGCCTCAGAAGCAAAGGAGCATCTAGTGGATTTTGGGGCCTCTTTTTATTAGAATATATTTTAGGCACCATGTCAGGTTTGAAGAGGTCTTGTGGTGCCAAAACAGTGGAAAAACCATTGGCAAGCTACACCCCTCAAGGAATTTATCGAGTGGTATAGTGAGCATTTAAAACCCCACAGGTCTTTTGTTGCATTTTGTGGAATTTTGCGAATTTTTGATCTGTTTTTATTCTATTTTTTAAGAGGTGTGGTGACTAACAATTCTACTATTGTTTTTTATTCCTGTTTTTACAGCGTTCACCGTGCGCTATAAATGACATTCACTTAATTGTGCAGGTCGATGTGATTACGGCGATACCATATGTTTATATGTTTTTTTTATGTCTTAGGCCCAATTCACACGTGCGTGTGCGTTTTGCGCGAGTAAAAACCGCAGCGTTTTGCGCGCGCAAAAGGTGCATGACAGCTCCGTGTGCCACCATCCTTATGACACTGTATACAAAAAAACATGTGGTGCTTTTCTGTTTACATTCATAGTTTTTGCACGAATCACGCGCGTCACACGGAAGTTCTTCCGTGTACTACGCGTGATTTTCACGCACCCATTGACTTCAATGGGTGTGTGATGCGCGAAAGACGCACAAATATAGGACATGTCGTGAGTTTTACGCAGCGGACATACGCTGCGTGAAAATCACTGACTGTCTGAACGGCCCCATTGACTAACATAGGTCCGTGCGAGGTGCGTGAAAATCACGCGCATTGCACGGACGTATATCACGTTCGTCTGAATAAGCCCTTAGGGTAAGGCCACACGGAGCAGCCTTGACACTGTCCCAACGCGGCCAACAACCGCGCCGGCACCATGTTCGGTGCGGCTGCCAAATAGCCTGTTAGTGGCCGCACGTTAATGCGGGTAAACCGTCCCTTTATCTGCAAAATCGCGCGGCCGTGAATACTCTCTTTATGGCCGCACGATTTTGCAAGTTACAACAAGTTACCCCCTATTCATTCTCTCTGGCAGCGCCAGAAAAAGCCAAACACTGCACTCAGCTATCTCTGGCGCTCCCATAGAGAATGAATGGAGCGGCAGTGCGCATGAGCATGTAACCAGAATACCCCTTAACAAGGTATTTGACAGCCGCGCCTACATAGTGCCAGCGCAGTTGTTGGCCGTGTTGCGACCGTGTCAGGGCCGCTCCGTGTGGCCGTACCCTTATGGCGTTTGCACAATAAGATACTTTTTATAAAAAATGATTTACTTTTTGTGTTACATAGACAGAAGATATCAGCAGCAAAGCCAGCAATAGAACAAGAAGGATCCAGTTTAAATCCCAACTTTGGGATGGTGCTCGCAGTAGATAATACCAGTCCAGGTGAAACAGCAGATCCAAATAAAGAAGAGGAAACCGCAGCCCTCCAATAGAAAAATAAGAATCCTTTATTCACCAAAGCATCACCTGCAATGTTTCAACCCTCACAGGGTGTGAGGGTTGAAACGTTGCAAGTGATGCTTTGGTGAATAAAGGATTCTTATTTTTCTATTGGAGGGCTGCGGTTTCCTCTTCTTTATTTATTATTTTTTGTGTTGCCATATTATAAGAGCTATAACATTTTTATTCTTCCATCAAGAAAGCTGCGTGAGGGCTTGTTTTTTGTGTAACGAACTGTAGTTTCGATTAGTACCATTTTTGAAGTGACCCAAAAAAAATTGAGATTTTGGTATGCAACTTTTTTTTTTCTCCCACTAGGGGACTTGAAGGCAGGAGTCCCTGATCGCAAATCTAATACACTGCACTACATGCATAGTGCAGTGTATTACAGTTGTCAGTTACCCACTAGGCTTCCGTAGATGGCATAGCCGGTTGCCATAGCAACCATCGGCGCCCTCAATCATGTTGCAGGATGTCAATGGTGTTTTAACCCCTAAGAAGCCGCGATCGCTATTTAACGCGGCTTCTAAGGGGTTAATCAGCGGGGACCACCGTGATCGGTCCCTGAGACAGTTGTCACAGCTCTCGTATGTGCCGGGAGGGGGGCCGGAATGGCTGTTAGACCCGTGGCGTACTTCGGTCAAGGAGCACGAACAATACGCTCATCATGACCTAATAGTACGTCCAAGAGAGGGAAGGTGTTAAGGCCAAAACAGGCTGTGTCCTGAAGGGGCTAATCTTCCCAGGTCACAGATGACATTTAAAAGAGAGCTTACTCTAGACCCCTGCATTGAACCTGACATTTAATTTTCATCTAAGTATTGTGGAGAATTTTTTTTCAATAACTTGGCTTTCTTCTCATCAGCCTCCACAGTGTCTACCTCATTATTTTTAAAGGGCCAACACTTTTAGTTTGAACCGTTTTACTATTTATTTAAGAGGCCCATTTTAAGGCTAGTTTTACTCTTTGGCAATGAGTCTCGGTCTCTGTGACCTTCCTGCGGGAGTTTTTAGTGGATTGGGAACAAATTAATTAACAAAGGAAAGTCATTCGTTTTTAAAACGGATCGGGAAAAACAGATGCAAAACGGGTCACAATCGGCCGTTAAAAACGGAAACACGGCCAGGAATGGAAACGTAACGGATGCCGAACGGACGTTTTTAATCGGCCGACACCCGGACGTGTGAATAAAGCCTTAGGCCCTATTCACTCGGCAGACATAGTCAGCCGTGTGACGGACATTTATTTAACGGCCGCAGTAAAAACAATAGACTCCAAATCGGGCTAGTGTCCCATTTTGGGCCGTTCTCATGGCTGCACGGATCCCATAGAAGTAAAACACGCCCGTCACTTGGATGTGATCGGAGTGTCAGCTGTGCTTTCTGCGGCGCACGCTCTCTCTTCCTCCTCACAGTGCGAAGTGTGAGATTTTTTTGCTGAAGGTAGTGCCGCAGCCCCCTTGAATAAAAAAACACCCCCCTCCCCTCCGGCATATTTTAATCACTTTCACAGGTTGTGAAAACATAGTAGCACATAAAAAAATAGCAGAGAAAAAGCCAGAAACCAAAGCAAAGAAGCTGAGTAATAAGACAAAGCTCTCTCTACTATGAAAGCAAGAGAAAATGGTGCACACAACAGGGTCCGAGTGTCGGACGATAAAAATAGCTGTTTTGGTCCGCTTTTCTACCATTTCATGCCGTATTTCCGTTTTTAACGGCCGATATTGACCTGTTTTGCATCCGTTTTTTTCCCTGCCCGTTTTAAAAAGGATGAATTTCATTTGTACATTTTTTGCCAAACACTGCCCTCTGCAGATAATGCCACACACTGCCCTCTAGGTAATGCCACACAGACCCCCCCATAGGTAATGCCACACAGCCCACTTTAGGTAATGCCACACAGCACCCCCCCCCCTTCTGTAGATCGCGCCACCATTCCAGAAGTCCCTGACTTCAACATCCATATATGGACAGTGACTTCTCCTGGAGCGGAAACACCATCGACAGGCCGGGGATACCACTTCAGAAGTCCCTGACGTCACTGTGTCCATATATGGACAGTGAAGTCAGGGACTTCTCCTGGAGCGGATACTCCGGGCACAGAGTTGCCGAAACTGTGGCCGGGGATTCCGCTTCTACAGGGAGCAAAAAAATACCCTTCTCTTCCCCCTCACATGCACTTCGCACTGTGAGGAGAGAGCAAGCGACGGAAGACACGGCCATCACTCGGAACACATTCAAGTGATGGCCGTGTATTACCTGGCCCCATAGACTTCCATGGGAGCCGGAAGAACGGCCGAAAATAGGGCATGTCCCATCAGTCGTGTGAATAGCCCCATTTGGGGTCTATTTTTCCTACCGCGGCCATGTGACGGCCGTTTTTTGAACGGCCGGGAACCCCTGTCGTTTGAATAGGGCCTTAGGCTAAGTTCACACTACCGTTACTTTCCGTTTAGCTCTTTTCCGTCAGAGATTATCAAAAGCTTAAATGGAAAGCACGGCTTCCGTGAGAATTATCATTGATTTCAATAGTAATTCTTTTGTTTCAGTTGCTTTCCGTTTGTCTCCGTCCGCTAGGTTTCTGTATTTTTTTTTCACTGAAGCAAAAAGGGTCTGCAGACAGCGCTTATGCTTCTGTGGAAGGAAATGGAAACCTAACGAACGGAGACAAACGGAAAGCAACAGAAACCAAAGAATTACCATTAAAATCAATGGTAATTCTAAGGGAAGCGTTGCTTTCCGTTAGATTTTCGATCTCTTCCTATGACAGAAGCGAGATAAACGTAACGGTAGTGTGAACTTAGGCTCTGTTCACATCTGCGTTGGGGTCCCGTTCTGACGTTCCCGTCTCCATCACCATTGATTTAAATGGTGACGGAGCCGGTGGCCCTGGATTCCGATTGTCTCTATTGTCGTTTTGCTGGAAGCAATAGCTTAGTCGACTACACTATTGCTTCCGGCAAAACGACGGGTCCGCTGCACGAAAGAGGCAAACGGAAACCAGGGGAACCAGCTCTGTCACCATTGAAATCAATGGCGACGGTTTCCGTTTGTCTGCTCAGGGTCCCGTTCTGACGGAAACCTCCCACGGAATGTCAGAACGGGACCCCAACGCAGGTGTGAACAGAGCCTTAGGGCCTGTTCACATCACCGTTTGCTTTCCGTTCCGGGGTTCCGACGGGTGAACCCCGCAACGGAAAGTTAAACCACAGCTTCCGTTTCAGTCACCATTGGTATCAATGGTGACGGAAACATCGCTAATGGTTTCCGTTCGTCACCATTCCGGCAGGTTTCCCATCAGAATCAATAGCGGAGTCGACTACGCTATTTATTCCGTCGGAAAACCGGAAACCTGACGGAATGGTGACGAACGGAAACCATTAGCGATGACTGAAACGGAAGCTGTGGTTTCACTTTCCGTTGCGGGGTTCACCCGACGGAACCCCGGAATGGAAAGCGAACGGTGATGTGAACAGAGCCTTACCCTGACAGGCAGACAAACTACATTCATATATATTTTAGGATTACATTATTAATCACCTGACTAAACCACACATTGAAAAGAAAAAAAAAACGAGGCATGTCAGCTCAAGAGGACATCTCATCAGAACCAGTCACAAACTCCTAGAAATTCTGGCCAGTTAGTGACTACACCTAGCACGACATGACCATTTTGGACGAGGAGGTTGACAGTGAGGTGAATGACGTCAGGTGTGACGAGTGCTACATAATTTACAAGTCAATCTTACGTAATAAAACCTTTTTCCAGTCAGAACCAACTGAATGGCGCCACAATCCTCTGTGATAACGCCATCAGCGCGCGCGACTATTCCCGGGCAGTGGGCGTGGTTCTGGGAAGAGGCGGGAAATGTAACTCCTCCCCCACACTGACCGTGCGCGCCAAAACCTCCTCTGTCAGCGCCGCTGTCGCTCTGTGGCGGCTCGTGCCGGGTAGGTGGTTGTCATGGAAACAGCGGCCTGAGGCGATGTAAACTCTGCTGCTCTGAAAGGGAACATGTCAATGGCGGTTTATTTAACGCTTTGTGAAGCAGTTGCTGACGCGAGAGAAACCCTGGTGACGGGAAAATGTGAACTACCCCAAGGGGGGTATACAGTTATAATGTGAGGATTCTCAACGAATATTTAGTCACATCTTACAAGCAAAATGGTATAATAACAAAGCAGTAGAAAAGAGTAATGGGAGATATAAGGGGATATGAGGTAGATACATTGAAAATATATGATGTGAAACATGAGATAGGAAGATCTTAGATAAATATGAGACGTAGAGATAAATAGGAGATATATAAACGATTCGATACTACATAAAATGATGAGATCGACTTTATTCACATCTTAGGCTTCGTTCACATCTGCGTTAGGAGCCCTGACAGACCGAAACGGAAACCGTAGTTTTCCGTTTCCATCACCTTTGATTTCGCTGGTGACGGATCCGGTGCCAATGGTTGTGTCAGTTGGGCAAGGGTTCCATCGTTTTGACGGAGTCAATAGCGTAGTCGACTGCGCTATTGGTTCCGTCAAGAACAACGGAACCCTGTCACAACGGTAACATGGAAACCATTAGCTAGGTTTCCGTCACCATTGATATCAATGGTGAGGGAAACGGTAGCTGAGGTTTCCGTCGAGGGTCTAACCCGACGGAAACTTCAATGGAAGGGCAACGGTGATGTGAACAGTCCCTTATATAGCATTTTTTGTGCCACACAGTTTGGTGCAATTTGACTGCACTATGTATATAGAAGGGGAAATATATCAACATGTTTACGGAAGTTTTGGTGCACGCCATAGTTACGCTAAAATTTGCGACTTTACTTTTCTCCACTTTTTGAAAGTGGCAAAAAAGGGAGGGGCTTAGCTAAAGAGGCGGGGCCGCCCCCAGAAAGACAGATTTATCATAACGTGCCCCAGAAACTAGCGTAAGTTATGGTGATAATATACGCCTGCTCATAGCAGACGTGGATGTACGTTTCTGACGCCAGTCTTAATATATTTCCCCCAGGATGTTGGATAGATAAAAGAAAGATATATATAATTTGAGGTAGGGAGAGGACATGAGATAATTATGATACAGATATTCTGAATCCCTTCACTATAGATAGATAGATAGATAGATAGATAGATAGATAGATAGATAGATAGATAGATAGATAGATAGATAGATAGATATGAGATAGATAGATAGATAGATAGATAAGAGATAGGTAGATAGATATGAGATAGATTAGATAGATAGATAGATAGATAGATAGATAGATAGATAGATAGGAGATAGATAGATAGATAGATAGATATTAGATAGATAGATAGATAGATATGAGATAGATAGATAGATATGAGATAGATAGATAGATAGATAGATAGATAGATAGATAGATAGATAGATAGATAGATATGAGAGATAGATAGATATGAGATAGATAGATAGATAGATAGATAGATAGATAGATAGATAGATAGATAGATAGATAGATAGATATGAGATAGATAGATAGATAGATAGATATAGATAGATAGATATGAGATAGATAGATAGATATGAGATAGATAGATAGATAGATATGAGATAGATAGATATGAGATAGATAGATATGAGAAACAAATAGATCAATAAATATGAGATGGGTAGATGTGAGTTAGATTCAAGGTAGGCTAAGTTCACACTACTGTTAACATACGTTTACCTCTTCCATCAGAAAGGATCTAAACATTAACCCCTTAGTGTCTAAGCCTGTTTTGGCCTTGTGGACACAGCCGATTTTTGCAAATCTGACATGTGTCACTTTATGTGGTAATAACTCCGGAATGCTTTTGCCTATCCAAGCGATTCTGAGATTGTTTTCCCGTGACATATTTTACTTTATGATACTGAAAAAAATGTCGTTAAATTCAATATTTATTTGTCAAAAACACCAAAATTTAGAGAAAATTTGCAAAAATCTGCATTTTTCTAAATTGTAATGTATCTGCTTGTAAAACAGATAGTAATACAACACAAAATATTTACTAGTTAACATCTCCCATATGTCTACTTTATGTTTGTATCGTTTTTTGAACGTGCTTTTATTTTTCTAGGACCTCACAAGACTTAGAACTTTAGCTGCAATTTCTTGCATTTTCAAGAAAATTTCAAAAGGCTATTTTTTCGGGGACCAGTTCAGTTCTGAAGTGGCTTTGAGGGCCCTATATATTAGAAAGTCCCCAGAAGTCACCTCATTTTGAAAACTGCACCCCTCAAAGTATTCAAAACAGCATTCAGAAAGTGTTTTAACCCTTTAGGCGTTTCACGGGAATTAAAGCAAAGTAGAGGGGAAATTTACAAATTTAATTTTTTTTCTTCGGAAATTAATTTGTAATAAATTTTTTCTGTACCACTGAAGGTTTTACCCAAGAAATGCAACTCAATATTTATTGCCCAGATTCTGCAGTTTTTAGAAATATCCCACATGTGGTCCTAGTGCGGTCATGGACTGAAACACTGGCCTCAGAAGCAAAAGGAGCACCTAGTGGATTTTGGGGCCTCCTTTTTTTAGAATATATTTTAGGCACCATGTCAGGTTTGAAGAGGTCTTGTCGTACCAAAACAGTAAAGACCCCCCAAAAGTGACCCCATTTTGGAAACTACACCCCTCAAGGAATTTATCTATGGTTATAGTTAGCATTTTGAACCCACAGTTTTTTTGCTAAATTTATTTGAATTAGTATATGAAGATGAAAATCTACTTTTTTTGTGAAAAAACGTAGACATTTTAAATTTTTACAAGGAATAAAGTAGAAAACACCCCAACATATGTGAAGCAATTTCTTCCGATTATAGCAATACCCCATATGTGGTAATAAACTGCTGTTTGGACCCACAGCAGGCCTCAGAAGAGAAGGAGCACCATTTTGATTTTGGATTTCTGATTTTGCTGGAATAGTTTTCAGTGCCGTGTCGCGTTTGCAATGAACTGGAGGGATGAAAACCGTGGAAACCCCCCAATAGTGACCCCATTTTGGAAACTACACCCCTCAAGGAATTTTTCTAGGGGTAAAGTTAGCATTTTGACCCCACAGTTGTTTTGCTGAATTCATTGGAATTAGTCTGTACAGGTAAAAATCTACTTTTTTTCTGTAAGAACTTAGACATTTTTAATTTTTACAAGGAATAAAGGAGAAAAAGCACCCCAACATTTGTAAAACAAGTTCTCCTGATTACGTAAATACCCCACATGTGGTAATAAACTGCTGTTTGGACCCACACCGGGGCTTAGAAGGCAAGGAGCGCTATTTGGCTTTTGGAGCACAAATTTAGCTGGAATAGTTTTTGGGTGTCATGTCGAATTTGCAAAGCCACTGAGAGACCGAAACAGTGGAAGCCCCCCAAAAGTAACCCCATTTGGGAAACTACACCACTTAAGGAATCTATCTAGGGGTATAGTGAGCATTTAGGCCCCACACGTCTTTTGCAGAATTTATTAGAATTAGGCTGTGAAAATTAATATCAACATTATTTCCACTAAAATGTTGAATTTTTTCAATTTCACAAAGGATTAAGGGGAAAATGCCGCCCAACATTTGTAAAGCAATTTCTCCCGAGTACGGCTATACCCTACATGTGGTCATAAATGTTTTTTCATTAGAAAGTAATTAACCCTTTCCGAACGGATCCATGTTTTTCTTTTTTCTTTTTCGTTTTTCCTCCCCGCATTCCGAGAGCCACAACTTTTTCCGTCAATAGAGTGGTGTGAGGGCTTATTTTTTGCGGGACGAGCTGTAGTTTTTATTGGTACCATTTTTTGGTACATAAGACTTTTTGAGCACTTTTTATTACATTTTTTGGTAGAGCCAAGGTGACCAAAAAACTGAGATTTTGCCGTTTAAAATTCTTTTTTTTTCACAGCCTTCACCGTGTGAGTTAAATAATGGTATATTGTAATAGCTTGGACTTTTACGGGCGCAGCGATACCAATTTTGTGTATTTTTTTTAGTTTTTTTTTACATTACTTTAGAGAAAAAATGTGAAAAGGGTTTCTTTTTGGACTTTAAATATTTATAAAATTTTTATTTTTACACTTTTTTTAAAACATTTTTATCCTTTTTTTTACTTTTTTCACTTGTCCCACTAGGGGACACTTTGGCTATGTTCACACGGAGTATTTTGGGGGAGGAATATCTGCCTCAAAGTTCCAAACAGAATTTTGAGGCAGATATTCCTCCCCCAAAATACTCCGTGTGAACAGCAATTATCGCACCGTTTTTCGCCCGCGGCCATTGAGCGCCGCGGGCATAAAACAGCGAGATATACGCTTTCTCCTGCCTCCCATTGAAGTCAATGGGAGGTCGGAGGCGGAAGCGCCCGAAGATAGGGCATGTCGCTTCTTTTTCCCGCGAGGCAGTTTTACTGCTCGCGGGAAAAAGACGCCGACGCCTCCCATTGAAATCAATGGGAGGCGTTCTCGGGCCGTTTCTGCCGAGTTTTGCGACGCGGTTTCCGCGTCAAAAAACTCGGCAAAAGACCCCGTGTGAACATAGCCTTAGACTTGCAGCTCTGATCGCTGCTGGAACACATTACACTACACGCGTAGTGTAATGTTTTCCAACTGTCATTGTGACGTGACAGTCACACTGACAGGAAGCCTACGACGACCACCCTCCGGGTGGTCCTCATAGGCTTCTGTACATGGCAAGCCATTGTCTGGCGTCCGGTTGCCATGGGTACCATCGCCAGCCCCCGTGATTTCACGAGGGTGCTGCCGATCGGCGCTAAACACCTTAATTGTGGCGTTCAAAATCGAGCGCCGCAATTAAGGGGTTAACTGCCTATATCAGCGGCGATGGGCCGCTGATCGGCAACGGGGAATGCAGGGCAGACACCCTGCACAGTTAACCGCCGCTGCGGTGTAGCGCCGCGCGGTGGTTAACTGTCAAAGCACAGACGTAACTGCACGTCAAGGTGCGCGAAGTGACTGCTCACCTTGACGTACAGTTACGTCATGGTGCGTTAAGGGGTTAATGTTTCCATCCTCTCTGACGGAATAGAGGTAAACGTACACTAACGCTAGTGTGAAAGAAGCCGTAAGATGTGAGAGAGAAGATGGGTAGACAGATATAATATAGATAGTAATTAAATAGATAGGTCGATGAATAGGAGACGAATAGATATTAGATAGACAGAGATTACATAGACTAGATAAAATATTAGATATGAGGCAGAGAAATATAATGAGCTATGATACAGATATCCTGCAACCCCTCACTATGGATATATTATTAGATAGATTTCATATTTTTCTTTTTTAGATATACAATTAGATATGAGAAATATAGATATAAAGTAGACAGATATAATATGAGAGATAGATCGATTAGATATTACATTTTTCTACCTCATATCAACCTAATATTATATGAGAGATATGATACAGATATCCTGCATCCTTTTTAGATATAATATTAGATAGATATAAGAAATATAGATACAATATAAGATATACATATAATATGAGATAGATATGATACAGATATCCTACATATGGTCAGTACGGAGCTACACCGGGGTGAAAAAACTGTTAAAGAGAACCTTTCACCTCCCCATACACGTGCAGCTGAGTGCAGCATGTAATGGGGGGGGGGGCTGCACAAACCCTGGGGCACTTAAAAAATAATTCTACCTCCCTCCGTTATTTAGATATCGGTGCCGTTATATTTGGCGCCCGATATTTAAATATCCACCTGAACTGTCAACGGGGCGTGTACTGGCAAGGGAGCGTGTTGCTATGGCTGTGACACTGTCCAATCAGATATGGACAGTGTTACAGCAAGAGCGAGTATTAGACGAGAGAGAGTGCGTACGCGCAAGCTCGCTCTCACTCTTCAGCTTTCAAGATCTGTCTTCTGCCGAACTGGCAAGGGGGCGTGTCTCTGCTACGGACAGTGCAAGCGCTCCCCAGCTGTCCGTAGCAGTGACACGCCCCCTTGCCAGTTCGGCAGAAGACTGATCTTGAAAGCTGAAGAGAGAGGGCGTGGGCGCGCTGATTGATCAGTGTCACAGCCATAGTAACACGCCCCCTTGCCAGTACACACGCCCCCTTGCCAGTACACGCCCCCTTGACAGTTCAGGGGGTTATTTAAATATCAGGCGCCAAATATAACGTCACCGATATCTAAATAACGGAGGAAGGTAGAAAAAAAATGTAAAGTGCCCCAGGGTTTGTGCAGCCCTCCCCATTACATGCTGCACTCAGCTGCACGTGTATGGAGAGGTGAAAGGTTCTGTTTAAGGGTATGTTCACACGCAGAGTCAAAAACGTCTCGAAATACGGAGCTGTTTTCAAGAGAAAACAGCTCCTGATTTTCAGATGTTTTTTGTGGCACTCGTGATTTTTGCGGCGTTTTTTACGGACGTTTTTGGAGCTTTTTTCAATAGAGTCTATGGAAAACGGCTCCAAAGACGTCCCAAGAAGTTCCGTATTTTCAGACGTTTTTGGTCACTGCGTGTGAACATACCCTAAAGGTCTGCACAATACATTTATCACCTATCCACAGGATAAGTGAAAAATGTATGAGCACTGCAGGTCTGACCCCTGGGACCCCTAGTGATCACAAAAAAAAGGGCCCGAAAACCTCACACGTAATTTCTGGGATTTGGCTTGTTTTTCAACGTAGTTGCGTCTTTTACAGCAATTGTATCGAAAAAAGCATCAAATCGCGGTAAAAACAAGTGCGGTTCTAACTGAACCTCAACCACAAATTGACCCTATAGCCTCATGCACACGACCATAGTGGTGTGCACGGCCCGTGATTTGCAGCTCGGACGGCGGCAAAGTGTCATCCGCGGGCCGGCCGCAAATCATGGGCCGTGCACATGGCCGTGTATATTCATTTCAATGAGCCATGTCCTATCTTTTTGCGGTCCAGGCTCCCGGGCAATGACGGTCGTGTGCATGGGCCCATAGAAATGAATGGGACCGCAATTCACCTGAATATTTGCGGGTGAATTGTGGCCACAAAAGCACATTCGTGTGTATGAGACCTTTGTCTTCATGCATAGATCATCACACTGGCTGGCGCCTTTGAGACATGTACCAATAGATCGTTCAGACGACCTGTGGTGTGCGCCTGGTACTGTGTATGGGGGCACTCTGGCTCTCTCTATATATGGAGACACTTTCTGACATTGTTACGGGACACTCTGGCTCTCTCTATATATGGAGACACTTTCTGACATTGTTACGGGGCACTCTGGCTCTCTCTATATATGGAGACACTTTCTGACACTGTTACGGGGCACTCTGGCTGTCTCTATATATGGAGATACTTTCTGACACTGTTACGGGGCACTCTGGCTCTCTCTATATATGGAGACACTTTCTGACACTGTTACGGGACACTCTGGCTCTCTCTATATATGGAGACACTTTCTGACACTGTTACGGGGCACTCTGGCTGTCTATATATGGAGACACTTTCTGACACTGTTATGGGGGCACTCTGGCTGTCACTATATATGGAGACACTTTCTGACACTGTTATGGGGGCACTCTGGCTGTCTCTATATATGGAGACACTTACTGACACTGTTTTGTGGGCCCTCTGGCTGAGACTATATAGGGAGACATTATTTAGGGAGATATTGACACTTATGTGGAACTCTTCTTGACACCTCTTATGGGGACTGTCTGGCACAGTGTATGGTGGTTCTCTTCTTTATTCCGTTAGATTACCGCAGCTGTAGAGTATATTATACGAGGTGCGGCAGTACAGGGCTCCGTGGTCTCGTACTCTGTGATCACACATCGGATACTTCATCACTATACACCCGTGCTTCTTCCTCCAGTGTGAAGTGTATCAGCGTTACCTAGCAACAGACCGCGCTGACGTCCTACTGTGTCATATGATCAGCGTGTCATGCCCATCTCCCGTCTGTAGAGGCGCTAGCAGTACGGCCATGCTGCGGTATACAATGTACTGGGGAAGCCATAGCGTGTCCGATGTCACTGAGCGTCCCTCTCTTGTCAATGTGTGAATAGTAAGTTATATAATCACATCATTGGCAAGCACAGGCTCTACAATCCGTACTGGTACTCATGGACTCGTAGTCAGGATGGCCGAGCGGTCTAAGGCGCTGCGTTCAGGTCGCAGTCTCCTCTGGAGGCGTGGGTTCGAATCCCACTTCTGACAACAGAATTTTTACCTTTTGTACTATGAAGCAAAGTTTACCCGTTGTTTAAGTTATATTTTAGGAAGAAAATGGAAAGACATTAGGCTAGATTGGGATTAATATAGAAGCAATTATTAATATATATTTTGATACTATTATTATAATGTTGCTATATCTGTGTGTTTGTAGGTTGTTTTCTGTTGTGTACACTATAGTGATCATCTGTGGGCAGTCAGTGCATCGGACATGCACAGTTGTGTCGTAGACTGTGACTGTAGACTTTTTTTTACTGGCGCCTTGCGAAAGTAACATAATATTGCTTGTTGCTTGTGTGACATGCTAGGAGCCCATGATTTTAGAATTGTTAAGTCTGTGTTCACACATTAGGAGCCTCCGTTGCAGATTACGTAAAAAATCCTGAAAAAAAAGCACAGAATGCAGCGCTATTTTCTCTGGGAAAATTACGGAAACCTGGCAGAACCCATTAAAGTAAGGGGCTGTTCACATCACCGTTCATTTCCGTTCCGGGGTTCCGTCGGAGGGTTCCGTCGGGTGAACCTCACAACGGAAAGTGAAACTGAGGGCCTGTTCACATCACCGTTCATTTCCGTTCCGGGGTTCCGTCGGAGGGTTCCGTCGGGTGAACCTCACAACGGAAAGTGAAAGTGACAGCACAGCTTCCGTTTCAGTCACCATTGATCTCAATAGTGACGGAAACATCGCTAATGCTTTCCGTTCGTCACCATTCCGTCTGGTTTCCGGTTTTCCGACGGAATCAATAACGCAGTCGACTACACTATTGATTCAGTCGGAAAACCGGAAACCAGACGGAATGGTGACGAACGGAAAGCATTAGCGATGTTTCCGTCACCATTGAGATCAACGGTGACTGAAACGAAAGCTGTGCTGTCACTTTCACTTTCCGTTGCGGGGTTCACCCGACGGAACCCTCCGACGGAACCCCGGAACGGAAATGAACGGTGATGTGAACAGGCCCTTAATTGACACCGTTGGGTGCCTTTGGAGTCCGTCATACGACCGATCCAGAATTTCCAGTTATTTAAATTTTTTTGTTTCTATGACGGAACAGAAAACGCTTAAATAACGACACAGATGTGAACAGAGCCTTATATTGACTATAATAAGGAATGGAATAAATAGTGATCCATAATATCATTTTATTATTGGAATAACTCCCTTTATAATTGGAAATTATCTGCTGTTAAAAAGTTATTCCTCTTACGGAAAGTGACGGCATATCGCTAGGAAATGCCATCACTTTCTGATCCGTGAAGGGAGCAACCTCTGGGATCCTAAAAGTGAAAGGGCCGCAGCGCTAAAGTGAATGGGGCTGTGCTGCAGTACCTGCACAGTCGACGGCCAAGGAAAAACTTTGAGGGGGTTGCAGCATTAAATCAGCACTACGGCCCCTTTATTCTCACGATCAGTGGGGGTATGGACCCTAAAATGCAGCCTTATTACAGCAAAGTGGTGCTGGCCTTAGGGCTCATTTTCTTTAGTGTGATATCTGTTTTTTTTTATCGGATAGTACACTGACCCATTCATTTCTAGGGGGCTATTCACACATTATTTTAATTTTTTTTGCGGATCCGTGTGCCCAATCCGCAAAACTCGGAGCAGGTCCTATTCCTGTCAGTTTTTGCGGATCAGTCTACTGTTAAAAAAAACGAACCGCACATGGAAGCCACCCGTGTGCGGTCCGTATTTTGCGTATAAAAGGTCAAGGATGTGTGCCTGGGGCCTTAGGAAGGGACTAAGGAGACGTTCTTGCGGTGCTTATGATACTCCCTGCTATTACAGGTCTCAGCAATGCATTAAGTCACAGGCGGAAAACGTGAAAAACACGTGAACGCAGCTCTTATGAGATTTTCATATTTCGAGACAAATTCATCAATTAGAAAAACATGAGGCGACATAAAGTAGCACGACAAGATTTCTATGTGTGGCCCCAGACTTGTCAAAAGATGACCCCTTTAATAGCCGCAGAGACAGCTGATGTCTAAACGATCACATGTGACTGTAAGACAAAGTAATGGAACGCCCAGTAAAAGTATGTTGTATTCCGCCCGCACAGGGGATGATGTGTGCGTCCTCAGGCCTTCAGCCTAGTACACAGTGCTGGTGGGTTTAGGGTAAGCTGATTATATGCTGGGTGTATACTCTTTACTGGTGGATATGTATTTATAGACAGAGCTTTCTAAGACAAGACGGCCGTCCGCCAACATTGCTGACAGCCCGGGATTCACAGAATCCTGCTTGAGTTACAGTCCATCACCCGCGTCATTTTTAGGAAAAAATACCATTTTTTAGGTGGCTTTTTTATTTTAATTTGCTTTTTTTGGGTCAGTGGCATTTTTTCAAATTTGCAGCAAGGTTGGCTTTCGCGTTTTTTTTGCACCACTTGGTGTTGTTTTTGAGCCATAGACCGCCATAAGTGCCAATATTTGTGTTGCATTTTATTATGGCTTATTTGTGGCATTTTTCCCAGAAGAAAGCTTGTATTGAAAAGAGAAATTTAAAGATCACATGATCTTTAAATCACAATATTTGCAAAAAATGCCTAAAACTGCATAAAAACCGCATCTACCATTTTATGAAAAAAAAGCTCTTTTTGATACACGATTCTGTCTCCAGATTCTCCTCTAATACAATATAAGTTTGTTTCATTTATTTTCTTAAATTAGTTTTCAGTCTTCTGTGAAAAAAACAAAACCTCAAAAATTGAATAATGAAAAGTTCTGCAACTTTCTAATATGATTTATGCTTAATTTCCTCATCATTTTCTAGATCTCTCATGCTGTCAGTGAATGAAGAACTTCTTGTTTACATTCAGAGCCCGAAAAACATATCCTGGCCTAATACTTCTCAAAGCTGCAGTGTGTTACAGTGTAGACCAGGGGTCTCAAACTCGGCCGGGTAAGCGGGCCGCATATAGAAAAAATGGGAAGTTGACGGGCCGCATTACTTTCAAATTTGATACAATACAAAATTATTGTTAGAAAAATTACTTATTTGAACTACTATAACACTATATTACTAGAATAATAATACTACATTACTATAATTATAACACTACATTACTATAATTATAACACTATATTACTATAATAATTCCGCTAGGTTTAAAATTTGAGATATTTCTCCACGCGCTTATTTCAACAATCCAGCTTTCCAGTTTAAGTGTCGCTAAATGCAGTCCGGCGGCTCAGTTGGCAGCGTTTGGCAGACGCACATGTCAAGATTGGGCATCCCCTTTTTAGATAGTGCCACAGTGCCCTCTGTAGATGCTGCCACAGTGCCCTCTGTAGATGCTGCCGCTGTGCCCTCTGTAGATAATGGCACACACCCACCCATAGATAATGCCATCGTGCCCTCTGTAGATGCTGCCACAGTGCCCTCTGTAGATGCTGCCGCTGTGCCCTCTGTAGATAATGGCACACACCCACCCATAGATAATGCCATCGTGCCCTCTGTAGATGTTGCCACAGTGCCCTCTGTAGATAGTGCCGCAGTGCCCTCTGTAGATGCTGCCGCAGTGCCCTCTGTGGATGCTGCCGCAGTGCCCTCTGTGGATGCTGCCGCAGTGCCCTCTGTGGATGCTGCCGCAGTGCCCTCTGTGGATGCTGCCGCAGTGCCCTCTGTGGATGCTGCCGCAGTGCCCTCTGTGGATGCTGCCGCAGTGCCCTCTGTAGATAATGCAACACACCCCTAGATATTGCCACAGTGTCCTCTGTAGATGCTGCCACAGAGTCTTCTGTAGATGCCGCCACAGTGCCCTCTGTAGATGCTGCCACAGTGTCCTCCGTAGATGCTGCCACAGTGTCCTCCGTAGATGCTGCCACAGTGTCCTCCGTAGATGCTGCCACAGTGTCCTCCGTAGATGCTGCTACAGTGCCCTCTGCAGATGCTGCCACAGTGCCCTCCGTAGCTGCTTCTAGCGCTCTGCCTGGGATTCCAGCTCTGCTCCTGACATCACTGTCCATATATGGACAGCGATGTCAGGGAATTCCACAGAGTCACGGAGCAGAGCTGATACTAGCGCTCTGCACGGGACTCCGGCTCTGGGGAAGCCCCAGACATCGCTGTTCATATGTGAACAGCGATGTCAGGGAATTCCAGAGTCTCGGAGCAGAGCCGATACTAGCGGCTCTGTGTCCCGCGGGCCGCGTGCTTGAGACCCCTGGTGTAGACAGTGCTTAGTGGACTGCAGGCTGATTGTCTGACACACTGTACATCGCATTAAACCCTCAGCTGTGAGCAGGACAAGGTTGGGACCGTTTACATTAACTGACTATAAGCTTGAAAAGATGATGAGTTGAAACAAAGTATATTGGGAAGTTACAAAACTTTTCATTAACAAAAACCATGAAACTTTATTATCATTGCATTGTACACTGTGTAAAAAAAATAACGTGAGGTAGCAATTTGTTTATTAAGGGGTTTTCCAGGACTATGATATTGATAGCGGATAGGCCATCAATATCAGACCGACACCCCATTCATTAGCTAAGTGAAGGGATGGGGCGCAGCGTTCCCTTTGTTGTTTACCAGGCACAGCGTCATGCTTTTGGTAGTGGCTCTGCCTGGTATTGCAGGTGAATTGGACTGAGCTTCTGTGAGCAAGTAATACCAGGATCTGCTACTACCAAATGTTAGGCGCTGTTTTTAGCAAACGATAAAGCGCTGACCGAAGCACCGTGGCACCTTTACTCAGCTGATCACCTATGATATTAATAGCCTACCCTAAGGCCTTATTCACACGAACGTGTCCGTTTTGCGCACGTAAAAAACGCAGCGTTTTTCCTCTGTTGCATTTCCGCGTGACATCAGTGTACGGTGCTTGTCAGCGTTTTTTACGCACGTATGTCATCAGTATGTCAGCGTTTTTTACGTCAGCAAAGTAAACTGATGGAGGGGGTTTTCTTTTTCTCATCATTTCTTTAGCAACTGTTGCGTAAATCACGCACAGCACAGGGATGTGCGTCCGTGTGCTGTCCGTGATTTTCACGCACCGATTGACTTCAATGGGTGCGTGATGCGCAAAAAACGCACAAGTATAGGACATGCAATTATCGTTAATGTTTTTTTAAAGGTACACAAATTCGGGTCCGTGTGGAAACTCTGGGAGCCTTCAGGTGAGAATCCGGGACATACAGGCATGGCCATAGAATATTATAGGCTGTGTATTCCAGATCCCAAAATACGCGCTCATGAGCATAGGGGTCCATTCACACGTTGCTGTTGAGTGAGGTTAGAAACGCATTGAAAAAATTCATCTGAAAAACCGCAAGCGTTTTTACAGCTATTTGATGCGTTTTTTTGTATGTGGTTGTGGTAAAAGAAAATGCAATCGCATTGAAAAATGCACCAAACACATTCGGTTTTCGGATGCAGTTTTTCGATGCCCTCGTTGCCCGTTTATTATTCTATGGAGACCCCAGTAGGCAGCAGTTTTATGGAGTGATGGCGGAGCATGTACTCCCATCCAGAGTCCAGTCCCCCATCTATTTACACCCTGTCCACACTGCCTTTCAGGCCTCCGTCGGGGGTAAATGTCTGGAGGATTTCCTGATGTATTCCTTCGACGTATGCCACTGTATAGGGTCCCATTGTAAAAAATGTATACTGCACTATACTTCTCCGTACAGTTAAAATAAGGTGTGCGCCGATACCCACCTCCCCGAGGTACGTCAAGGACCCTCCTTGGCATACAACCGGTCAATATGGCCATATGGATACATTCAGGAGTATGCACCGGGAGCTCTACCGGCGCATGTATTCGTCAAACGTACACTGGAAACGCACTAGGTATAGAGCCGACCATTTATCACCTATTCAGTTGATAAATGTTAGTAATGGGAAAACCCCTTTAAGGGTATCCATAAGGGGAGAGAGGAAATCCCTACATGGGTATGTTCATACAGCGGGGAGGCACTGGGTAAAAGTATGCAGCGTATCTGACCTAGAACCCACAGGGAATTCTAGCCGAAAATCTGCAACAAATTGTGGTGCAGATTTTCGGGTGGAATCTCTGCTGCGGAAAACAGAGTTGAGAAAAAAAGTCAATACGTACCTCCCAGGCGTTGCCATAGTGACGCGTCCCTCTTTTCTCACAGGAGTTCTCTCACAGGAGTTCTCTCTGAACTCCTGTGATTGGCTGCAGCAGTCACATGATATAAAACGTCACCCCAGGAGGTCTGGCTGCACGAAGAACAGAGGGACGTGTCGCTATGGCAATGGCCGGGGGTAAGTATTAACGTTAAATTGACCTACGGAGCACTTTTTTAATCCGCAGCGTGTCAATTTATCCTGTGGATTAAAAAAGCACTGCATAGGTCAATTTATGAACGTTTTCTCACGCAGCGTGTGGATGAGATTTATTTAAATTGCTGCGTCTGTAATGTGCTGCGGATTTTCCGCAATGAAATCCGCTGCGGAATATTCGCCGCTAATCCGCTACGTGTGAACATTCACTTAATCTTACAATTTAGCTACTTCTGTCACTCGCAGTACCACTTTTGACCACTGCCCAGACAAAATACTCTCCTATTTTACCAATGCAATAGCGCCCTCTTCTTTAATCCGACCGAAGTTTGTTCCTAAACTTTGAGATAATGCAGTACTTCATAAATCCTGTCCTAGAGGTGGTAGGTCACGTGACAAAATAAAACAAGTCAAGCAGGACAGCGCGGGTTGGGGGCTTGCATGTTGATGTTTTATTGTTTGCCAGGGACAGCAACATTGTTTGGACTTCCAGCAAGTTTTGTTCAATGCGCCTCATTTTATCACCACTAAAACATATAAACCTGGTACTTCCTTAGTAGGAAATGAAAATCCAAACCAAGGAAAATAATAAAGCAAAGACTATGAATCAAATATGATAAATATGTTACATTGTTACTTACATACCTACAGATGCAATGAAAATGATTCAACCCCCATTGCAAATCGGGTTTATTAGCAAAATGTACAAATTTTCAGCTATTTGTAAAAAACAATAGAACATGAAAAATTTAAATAGCTCAATACAACGAATATAACAAGTCGTTTCTCCAAATGAAACACAATATGGCACTTTTAATGCCCACTGCAGTCTCAGAATTACTCAACCCCTTCATGACCGTTGTCTTTAGTTCTTCGTAGAGCGCCATTTTGCTGTTATGACAATGGCCTCCAGTTCACTAATATTCTTGGGTTTGCGTGCTGGAACCGCCTTCTTCAAATCCCTCTAAAGATTTTCTATGGGGTTCAAGTCAGGCGACTATGGAATCTTCCAGGACTTCTTCTGAAAAACAGCCTTGGTGGACTTTGAGGTATGCTTGGGATCATTGTCCTATTGGAAGGTCCAATGACGCCCAAGCTTCAGCTTCTTCACAGAAGGCAGGACGTTTTCTCAAAGGATTTCCTGATACTTGGTTGAATCCATCTTTCCCTCCACACACTGCAGGTTTCCAGTTCCAAAAGAAGCAAAGCAGCCCCCGTGCATCACCGAGCCACTACCATGCCTCACTGTATGCAGAGTGTTCTTTTCAGCGTATGCTTTATTCTTCCTCCTCTAGACACACCGCTGATCCATGGGCTCGAAAAGTTCCAGTTTTGTTTCATTGCTTCATTGTGGCTTGTGAACTAAGTGGAGTTCTAAAACCGAGTTGAAAAGAGGAGTTGAAGCCCCAGTAAGTACTCTTCTTTTTCTTTGACAATTGTTCGCTGTTTTGGTGTAACTTGGATAATGGATAGCAAGATTGGAGGTTTTCTTCAGTGCACAGTTTGTCATATGTATACACGACTGGAGCCGGAGTTCCAGGGTGAATATCTCTGTGGCAGATGTGAGCATGTTGTTCACCTGGAAGCTCGTATTAGAGATCTGGAGGAGCAGAATGCAACACTGAGGAGGATAGACAATTTTGAGCGGAGCTTGCTGCTCACAGAGCATGCAGTTAGTGGGTTAGAACTGGAGGGTGAAGACATGGGTGAGCAGGATCAGGTAAGTAGCTGGGTTAATGTAGTTAGGGGCAGTAGAAAGGGGTCAAAGACAAGGAAGGCCGATCCGGTTTCTGGCATTCCAAGCAAAATTGCCAGGTTGGGTGATGATGCGAGGGTGTCAGTCTCAGAAAAGGCAGCCCTAGTGGATACTGATCTCCCTAACAGCCGGGAGAACAGCCCAGCTAGTAGTCGGCGGGATGGTAATGCAGGCAAGCCAAGACAATTGATAGTTGTAGGGGATTCTATAATCAGGAAGACGGATAGAATAATTTGTCGCCAAGACCGCCTCAACCGAATGGTTTGCTGTCTCCCTGGTGCCAGGGTTCGGCATGTGGTGGAACGGGTGGACAAATTGCTGGGAGGGGCTGGTGATGATCCAGCTGTCGTGGTCCATGTCGGTACCAACGACAGAATAAATGGTAGGTGGAGGAGCCTTAAGAATAATTTTAAAGAACTAGGCTACAAGCTGAAGGGAAGGACCTCCAAGGTTGTATTCTCAGGAATACTGCCTGTGCCATGCGCATCACAGGAAAGACAGCGGGAGCTTAGGGAGTTAAATGCATGGCTGAAGTCTTGGTGTAGAGGAGAAGGATTTGGGTTCCTAGAGCACTGGGCTGACTTTTCATTGGGGTACAAACTGTATTCTGCAGATGATTTGCACCTAAATGGAAGGGGGTCCGCTGTGCTGGGGGAGAGAATTCTAGCTGGGGTGGCGGAGTATTTAAACTAGGGCTGAGGAGGGAGGTCAATGTAGAAAAAAAAGGGGTAGCCAGGTTAGAGAGGGGTCAGACTATATTGGTGGGGGGAGAAACAGAATGTGGGGAGAGGACTAGACAACAAGATAAGGAGATCCTTTCGTTACAAAACATCAGTGTAAATAAAAAGGACCGATTAATGTCAAATCACATTTCTGATAATAAAAGTGATAAACTGACAGGCAAGTTAAAGTGTATGTTCACAAATGCCAGAAGTCTAGCAAGCAAAATGGGGGAGCTGGAGGCCTTGATACTGGAAGAAAATATAGATATAGTTGGTGTTGCTGAAACATGGCTGGACTCTTCACATGACTGGGCTGTAAATCTACAGGGTTTTACACTTTTTCGTAAAGACAGGACAAATAGGAAAGGTGGTGGTGTATGTCTGTATGTGAGAAGTGATATGAAGGCGAGTGTGAAAGAGACAATAGTGGGTCAAGACTGTGAGGAGGTTGAAACCTTGTGGGTGGAACTAGAAAGGGAGGTAAACACTGAAAAAATTACTTTTGGTGTAATCTATAGACCCCCCAATATAACTGAGGAGATGGAAGGTCAGATATATAAACAGATGGAGCGGGCTGCACAGGCGGGTACTGTAGTGATAATGGGAGATTTTAATTTCCGGGATATTAATTGGTGTCATGGTTCGGCTTCAACTGCAAAGGGGAGACATTTCCTCAACCTATTGCAGGAAAATTTTATGGGCCAGTTTGTGGAAGACCCGACTAGAGGTGAAGCTCTGTTGGATCTGGTCATTTCTAATAATGCAGATCTTGTTGGGAATGTCAATGTTCGTGAAAACCTCGGTAACAGTGATCATAATATAGTTACATTTTACCTATACTGTAAAAAACAAACGCAGGCTGGGAGGGCAAAAACATTTAATTTTAAGAAAGCCAATTTCCCCAGGATGAGGGCTGCAATTCAGGATATAGACTGGGAAGAACTAATGTCAAATAATGGAACAAATGATAAATGGGAGATTTTCAAATCTACTTTGAGTTATTATAGTGCAAAATTTATTCCTACAGGTAATAAGTATAAACGACTCAAATTAAACCCCACATGGCTTACACCTTCAGTGAAAGGGGCAATACATGACAAAAAAAGGGCATTTAAAAAATACAAATCTGAGGGTACATCTGTAGCCTTTGTAAAATATAAAGAGCTTAATAAAATCTGTAAAAATGTAATAAAATTAGCAAAAATACAAAATGAAAGGCAGGTGGCCAAGGATAGTAAAACAAATCCTAAAAAATTCTTCAAGCATATAAATGCAAAAAAGCCAAGGTCTGAACATGTAGGACCCCTAGATAATGGTAATGGGGAGTTGATCACAGGGGATCAAGAGAAGGCAGAGTTACTAAATGGGTTCTTCCGCTCTGTATATACAACAGAAGAAAGAGCAGCTGATGTAGCCGGTGCCAGTGCTGTTAATATATCAGTTGATATACTGAATTGGATGAATGTAGAGATGGTCCAAGCTAAATTAAATAAAATAAATGTGCACAAGGCTCCGGGACCAGATGGGTTACACCCTAGAATTCTTAAAGAGCTTAGTTCAGTTATTTCTGTCCCCCTTTTCATAATATTCAGAGAATCTCTAGTGACTGGTATAGTGCCAAGGGACTGGCGCAGGGCAAATGTGGTGCCTATTTTCAAAAAGGGCTCTAGGTCTTCCCCGGGTAATTATAGACCAGTAAGCTTAACATCCATCGTGGGGAAAATGTTTGAGGGGCTATTGAGGGACTATATACAGGATTATGTGACAATAAATAGCATTATAAGTGACAGCCAGCACGGTTTTACTAAGGACAGAAGTTGTCAAACTAACCTAATCTGTTTTTATGAAGAGGTGAGCAGAAGTCTAGACAGAGGGGCCGCTGTGGATTTAGTGTTTTTGGACTTTGCAAAGGCATTTGACACTGTCCCCCATAGACGCCTAATGGGTAAATTAAGGACTATAGGTTTAGAAAATATAGTTTGTAATTGGATTGAGAATTGGCTCAAGGACCGTATCCAGAGGGTTGTGGTCAATGATTCCTTCTCTGAATGGTCCCCGGTTATAAGTGGTGTACCCCAGGGTTCAGTGCTGGGACCACTATTATTCAACTTATTTATTAATGATATAGAGGAAGGGATTAATAGCACTATTTCTATTTTTGCAGATGACACCAAGCTATGTAATATAGTTCAGACTATGGAAGATGTTCATGAATTACAGGCAGATTTAAACAAACTAAGTGTTTGGGCGTCCACTTGGCAAATGAAGTTTAATGTAGATAAATGTAAAGTTATGCATCTTGGTACCAACAACCTGCATGCATCATATGTCCTAGGGGGCGCTACACTGGCGGATTCACTTGTTGAGAAGGATCTGGGTGTACTTGTAAATCATAAACTCAATAACAGCATGCAGTGTCAATCAGCTGCGTCAAAGGCCAGCAGGATATTGTCGTGTATTAAAAGAGGCATGGACTCGCGGGACAGGGATGTAATAATGCCACTTTACAAAGCATTAGTGAGGCCTCATCTAGAATATGCAGTCCAGTTCTGGGCTCCAGTTCATAGAAAGGATGCCCTGGAGTTGGAAAAAATACAAAGAAGAGCAACGAAGCTAATAAGGGGCATGGAGAATTTAAGTTATGAGGAAAGATTGAAAGAATTAAACCTATTTAGCCTTGAAAAAAGACGACTAAGGGGGGACATGATTAACTTGTATAAATATATTAATGGCACATACAAAAAATATGGTGAAATCCTGTTCCTTGTAAAACCCCCTCAAAAAACAAGGGGGCACTCCCTCCGTCTGGAGAAAAAAAGGTTCAAGCTGCAGAGGCGACAAGGCTTCTTTACAGTGAGAACTGTGAATTTATGGAATAGCCTACCGCAGGAGCTGGTCACAGCAGGGACAGTAGATGGCTTTAAAAAAGGGTTAGATAATTTCCTAGAACAAAAAAATATTAGCTCCTATGTGTAGAAATTTTTCCTTCCCTTTTCCCTTCCCTTGGTTGAACTTGATGGACATGTGTCTTTTTTCAGCCGTACTAACTATGTAACTATGTAACTATGTAACAGAATCCCAAAACTTGTGGCTTATTTATATGGTATTTGGCATATTGGAACAGACTTTTCTTGTGCTTTTGGGTCAGTAGGTCTTACATCTTGGAGTCTGGCCATTCAGACCTTCAGCTATGTGCCCCCTGTGCAAACTAAAACCTCAGTGCCTGCTGCCATCAGATCTTCCTGAAGGTCTTTTGCAATCACTCAATGGTTTTTGATCATCTACCTCCTCAGGAATCTGGTGGCAGCCATAATAGCTTCCCCTTTCTGCCACATCCGTGTAGTGTAGCCAGGGTTCCTTTAACTTTGAACTATGCTTCCAACTGTATCTCTAGGAACATTTAGTGCCTTTATTATCTTTTTGTATCCCTTTCCTTGTTTGTGCAATGACCTCTTCTCTTAACTTTTTGGACCACTCTCTTGACTTAAGGTCCTCTTACACGGTCCGAAATGGGCTGTGAAAACGAGCTCCGATCAACGAGGCAGCTCATTGATCAGCACTTGTTTGCTCGTTTCACAAGGAGCAATGATCAGTAAAGTATGGGGACGAGCGATCATTACAACGATCGCTCGTCTTCATACATTTCCATCATGTCGGCAACTAGGGATGTCACGATACCAGAATTTGGACTTCGATACCGATACTTCGTTTAGTATTGCGATTTCGATACCAATTCGATACTTTGCCAACAGTAATAAGAAAAAAAGTTCTTCCGTTTTCCTGATGTGAGGCGCGAGGTGTGATGATGAATTTAACCTCCATGTGCCTCACATTAATAGTAATTAACCGCATCATGTTTCTCAGTCATAATGGGTTAATGTGTGAGGTACATGATGGGGTTAATTACTATTAATGTGAGGCACATGGAGATTAAATTCATCATCACACCTCGTGCCCCACATTAATAAGTGAAAGAAAGCAGTTTTTTTTTTTTTTTTTTTACAGCGCACAAATAATAAATGATGCTAAAAAATTGTTGTGCAGGTTATTACGGCCGCGCCAATAACGAATGTGTGTATTTTATGTATTGAGACTTATTTTAATGTTTATTGTAAAAAAGGTCTATGTGCATTTTTTTTTAAATGTAACATTACTTTCTTTTTTTATTTTATTTTTTAAACTTTAATGTACGGGCATATATCTATATACTGATAGTACACAGGCATATATCTATATTACAGTACATTAGCCTGCGTACTGACAGTACACAGGCAGTTGTTAGGACATACCTCAGTATGCCCTAACAACAGGAAATATGGTAAGACAGCCCTGGGGTCCTTCAATGGACCCTGGGCTGTCTGCCCATATATGGTATGGCCCACAATCGCGTCACAGGAATTCCCGGTGACGCGATCCAGGGGCATCCCCCCTTCTCATTTTCCCCTGAATGCTGCAGTCCGCTGTGATCGCAGCTTCCACGGGAATAGCGGCGGAGATGAGAGGTTTCTCTGATCTCCGCTGTTATAGAGCGGGGCTGCGGCTGTGTAATACAGTCATTGCCCCGCTCCTGACAGGAAGTGCGTGCGCGGTCAGCATGAGGAGATGCGGCCGGTGCTGCACTAATGAGCGGCGGTTCAGGCACTGAAGACAGCACATGGGGGTGGTTTGCAGCGCGCCCGCCATGTTCTATCTTCATTGCCGGCAATCATTAGTGCAGCGCCGGCCGCATCACCTCATTCTGACGGTGCGCACATGTCAGGACTCAGGAGCGGGGCAATGACTGTATTACACAGCCGCAGCCCCGCTCTCATACATTCATGAGTTACAACACTGAGCTGTGCGGCTGCACAGCTAAGTATCGAAATACATGAAATAACGGTATCGAACCGTTTGGGGATGCAGAGTATCGAAACAGTATCGAAGTTTCGATGCATCGTGCATCCCTATCGGCAACTCATCTCTCCGTTTACACAAGATTTGCTGCTGACAATGATAATATTTCTTGCTGCATAAACGATACAATCCGCCGATGAATGAGAGTTTGCTCGTTCACCGGCTGATCGTTGCCCTGTTTACACGGTCAATGATCATATGAATGATCGTTTGGGCGATCATTGACCCGTGTAAAAGGGGCCTTAGCCATAATTCTAAGGCCTTATTCAGACGACTGTATTTTACGTCCATGTGCTCTCCATTTAAGTAACTGACTATGGTGTTTGCACGATAAAATCTCGGTTTTGATAGTAAGGGTATGTTCACACGGCTTATTTTCGCCCGTTTCTCGGGCTGTAAACGGCCAAAAAAACGGCCGAAAATTCGGCAGCAGAACGCCTCCAAACTCTGCCCATTGATTTCAATGGGAAAAAACGGCGTTCTGTTCTGACGGGCCATTTTTTTATGCGGCTGTTTTTAAAAACGGCCACATAAAAAGAACGCCCGCGAAAAATAAGTGCATGTCACTTCTTGAGCCGTTTTTGGAGCCGTTTTTCATTGACTCTATAGAAAAACAGCTCCAAAAACGGCCGTAAAAAACTTGGCGAAAAACGCGAGTTTGCTTAAAAAACGGTCTAAAAATCAGGAGCTGTTTTCCCTTGAAAACAGCTCCGTATTTTCAGACTTTTTTAGTAAGCGTGTGAACAGAGCCTAACTGTATACAGCCAAAAAGAAATAGCAATACAAGCAGAAACATTATGGACTTCAGTTAGTTTTTACTCTAGATTCGTTATTCTTAATATTTATCACTATTTTGTGTAGATAACTGCGACTGCGCTATTCTGTCAAAAAAATGGAAACCTTATGGAATGGAGACAGACGAAAAC
Source organism: Rhinoderma darwinii (assembly GCF_050947455.1). NCBI lineage: Eukaryota > Metazoa > Chordata > Amphibia > Anura > Rhinodermatidae > Rhinoderma > Rhinoderma darwinii. The sequence goes on along the minus strand of NC_134690.1, from coordinate 17,334,564 downwards.
CGTTAGTAACGGAAGCATTACCATTGAAATCAATGGTAATGCAAACGGAAGCGATGGTTTCCATTTGCCTTTCCATTAATGGGTTACTCTGACGAAAAAGTATGACGGAACCCATCAACGGAAACCGAACGCTGATGTGAACACAGCCTTAAATAGTTTGATTGATATTACATTTTGCATCAGAGAAGTGGATCCTTTGAGCCACAATCAGTTTGGCACTGGCTATTCTAAAGTGTGGAGTCTAAAGAATCTCCCCGGAAAAGTTGAAGCTTAGTCAGGAACATGCCATGGGTCGTCACCAGGATAGGATACGACAAGCCAGTGGGTGAGACGAGTATGTAGTCAGAGGATGGGGCAGGGTTCAATACCAGGAGTAAAACTACAGGAACCAGGCGCAAAATCCAGAGGAGTGAGACGGGAGAAGAATCCAATAACAAGGTTAGGGTCAAAGTGAAGAACAGGGTCAGGAATAATACAATATAATAATGGATGTACCTTGATTCGCAGGCAAAAGATGGCAGGTTGGATTCCTCTTCAAATAGGCCGCCAGGCATGATGTCATGAGCTGGTGCCGGTTGCCATAGCAATCCTGACGCATCTGGAAGCAGGGAGCCACTGTCACAAGCAGGGGGACGCTGCTGGAGAGTGGAGGGGTGAGCTAGGTTTGGCAACCTGATGCAGCCAGTGGCTTGAGATACTTCGGTGCCAGCGGGAACCTACGGCTGGAACAGGAAGGTGTGCGTAAAAGATACATTCACATAGAGCGATAATGGTGCTGCAGAAAGACGCTCTATTATCGCACCGTGATTGCAGTCTGTAAGTAAACATGTGTGGTTTTACTGCAATTGTGTTTTACCACGGTGCAGTATTGGTGCTGCAGATTTTCAGTTCTTCTCAATTCATGTCATAGAGTTAAATGATAAAATTCTGGCTGCCTGCAGGTCTCCACTAGGGGGAGCCTACTGCATACGGTTTATGCTTTGAACTCAATAATAACACTGCATGCAGTAGGCTCCTAAACTCCCCCTAGCGATGGCTGACTTTTTTCATTTAGTTCTATGCCAAAGCAGGGGATTTGGAGCTCTGCATCAGAAAAACAGAGCTCGTACAGACTGTTGGGCCTAAAAATGACACAGTGTTAAAAGTGGACAGTTAGGCCCTGTTCACATAGAGTTTTACTGACGCGGAAACCGCGTCGGAAAACGCGGCAAAAAACGGCTGAAAACGCGGCAAAAAACGGCTGAAAACGCCTGCCATTGATTTCAATGTGAGGCGGAGGCATTTTTTCCCGCGAGCAGTAAAACCGGCTGGCGGGAGAAAGAAGCGACATGCCCCATATTCAGGCGTTTACATCTCTGACCTCCCATTGACATCAATGGGAGGTAGAGAAAGCGTTTTTCGCAGCGTTTTTGCACGCGGCGCTCAATGGCCATGGGCGAAAGACGCTGCAAACGGCGTCCAGGGAGAGGAAAATCTGCCTCAAAACTCCAGACGGAATTTTGAGGCAGAATTTTTCAGCCTGCAAAAAACTCAGTGTGAACATAGCCTAGATACTCTCAAGATGGTATAGAGTGTCTGCGAGACTGCATGAATTCATCCTGGACATTGACTCGATTTGTTGGAGGTGTGGGGGAGGCTGAGGATACGGTTCTTCATACATTCTGGTCTTGTACAGTTCTTACCCCTTTTTGGAGGAACGTACAACAGGTGATACGCACTGTTACTAGGCTGATGATGGACCTGTGCCCAGTGGTGCTTCTTCTCCATCACTGCAATATTTTTTTTTGTTATATATTTGATAGCCCCCAGTTCCTCAGCCCCATGGCGGTCACTATGTTACCTCAGATACAGAATACAGAATAGTGTCACCCCTCTGCTGAGTCAGGATAACAAGCCATCACATGTCGATCATTTAAATATTAGTCAATCTGCTCCATTCAGGGCACAATGGTTGGAGAAAGTACATTTATGGGATTACACAAAATGACATACTTCATCCGAAAGGTGAGAAGTTACAGCAATTATTCTTGTTGTCTCTCAGAAGCGTTTAATAGCAGTTAGACATACATTAATCACTGACTCACTTACAAGTGTAAATTTCAGGATTTTTTTTTTAAATCCAGCTTTTGACCACAGCCATGAAGCTTCACACGCTCCCAAAGTGACACTTACCTAAATTGTGCCGTTCCAGAGATCCCTCGCTGTCCTCTTCTATTCTACAGCTGAGGACTTTGCTGGCAATGACCGAATGAACACCAAGTAGTGTGAACATGAACCACTACTGTTGTCAGTTGGAGTAGTTCCTATAATGGCGATGCTCGGTTTTCGTCTATTGTGCATGCAGTAAACCTCTTAAAAGCATGACTTTGCTTTAAAAGACAATCCATTTTTTTCAGGAGGTTCCTCCAAAAATAAACTGAGCCGGGTTTACTGATGTGACCCCCAGCGATCAGCTGTAATCTGTGGGGGGGAACATGTCAGCAAATGTTCACTGACTCTGCAGCACCACCACAGGAGAAATAAAGCATTACACAGTTCTCTTTGAAATTAGTGGGCGTTTAGTGTAATATATGGATGTGTCAGGTCCTCCAGAGTGAGGGAAACTTTTTGTAGCCAATCTCTACTATGGCTAATAGATGGAGGTACTGATCAAGAGATCCTACAATTATTAATGGGGTATTCCCATGTTGGAATGTTTCGGCATAAAGCTTAAGTATGCCATACCATTCTGATCAGTGGGGATCTGACCTCTGGGACCTCGTCGATTTATTTAGGGAGAGAAGGGACATAGGTCCCTTTGGAATTTCTCTTATACAGCAGCATGAATTCAAGTGAGAAATCAGTGAAGGAGCTTAGCTAGCGGTGCAGTCCTTCAGTCTAAGGATCAGTGGGGCTTCCAACAGTCGGAATCTCACCAGAAAGTGATGATATATCCTAGAGAAATGCCATTACTTTAGTGGGAAAACTCTTTGAACTCAAAATTCAGTAATATGAAAAAAGTCTGTATAAAATATGGTCTTGTACTGATTTTTGTTTCCATAATTTCTTATACTCCAGTCCTATCCAGAGCTGCATTAACAGTTCTGCCGGTTGCCTGTTTGAAGAGTACAGCTATCGTGGGGGCTCATATAAGGGAGAGTTAGGGTATGTGCACACACACTAATTACGTCCGTAATTGACGGACGTATTTCGGCCGCAAGTCCAGGACCGAACACAGTGCAGGGAGCCGGGCTCCTAGCATCATACTTATGTACGATGCTAGGAGTCCCTGCCTCTCTGCAGGACAACTGTCCCGTACTGTAATCATGTTTTCAATACGGGACAGCAGTTCCACGGAGTAGCAGGAACTCCTAGCATCGTACATAAGTATGATGCTAGGAGCCCGGCTCCCTGCAGTGTGTTCGGTCCGGTACTTGCGGCCGAAATACGTCCGTCAATTACGGACGTAATTAGTGTGTGTGCACATACCCTTAAACTTTTTAGGTCTCATGTCTGATAGCAGAGTTGAGATGAACCGTAATCTGTTTCACAAAAGCAATCAGCAGAATTCTGAGTGCAGCTCAGGGGGTGACCGGTGTATAAGACATTATGAGATCAGTACAAGATAAGTAAAGCCACGTGTTTTAGAATAACTCGTGATTTTATTGAAATGTTATGTTGGTCGAAATGGTGATAGTGGAGATATGCTGTGAGTTGGCATATATGAAGGAAATTTAGGGTAGATTTCTAAACTATTTTTTCATATCGTTGTTTATATCAGTGCATGTAAATGTCTCTAGAGGTTCTTAGCACTGGAGATATGTGACATAAAGTACTGATCATTGGGCAGCCTTTCACCCCAAAAAATTGAGGAAGAATACATTATATTCAACTGCACTACAAATGGAGAACACATAAAGATTCGGTTTATTGTCTCCTAAACTTGTATATGCACTTATGAATGAAATTTCACAGCCTATATTTATAATCTACGTATAATTTAGGGGTCACTGTGTACATACATTCATTACTTTTCCTGAACTAATCATGAGTAAGATCCTGCAATATGCTCCAGAGCTGTACTCACTATTCTGCTGGTGGAGTCACTGTGTACATACATTACATTACTTATCCTGTACTGATCCTGAGTTACATCCTGTATTGTACTCCAGAGCTGCACTCCTTTTTCTGCTGGTGGAGTCACTGTGTACATACATTACTTATCCTGTACTGATCCTGAGTTACATCCCGTATTATACTCCAGAGCTGCACTCACTATTCTGCTGGTGGAGTCACTGTGTACATACATTACATTACTTATCCTGTACTGATCCTGAATTACATCCTGTATTATACTCCAGAGCTGCACTCACTATTCTGCTGGTGGAGTCACTGTGTACATACATTACATTACTTATCCTGTACTGATCCGGAGTTACATCCTGTATTATACTCCAGAGCTGCACTCACTATTCTGCTGGTGGAGTCACTGTGTACATACATTACATTACTTATCCTGTACTAATCCTGAGTTACATCCTGTATTATACTCCAGAGCTGCACTCACTATTCTGCTGGAGGAGTCACTGTGTACATACATTACTTATCCTGTACTGATCATGAATTACATCCTGTATTATACTCCAGAGCTGCACTCACTATTCTGCTGGTGCAATCACTGTGTACATACATTACATTACTTATCCTGTACTGATCCTGAGTTACATCCTGTATTATACTCCAGAGCTGCACTCACTATTCTGCTGGAGGAGTCACTGTGTACATACATTACATTACTTATCCTGTACTGATCCTGAGTTACATCCTGTATTATACTCCAGAGATGCAGTCCCTATTCTGCTAGTGGAGTCACTGTGTACATACATTACAGTACTTATCCTGTACTGATCCCGAGTTATATCCTGTATTATACTCCAGAGCTGTACTCACTATTCTGCTGGTGGAGTCACTGTGTATATACATTACATTACTTATCCTGTACTGATCCTGAGTCACATCCTGTATTATACTCCAGAGCTGCACTCACTATTCTGCTGGTAGAGTCACTGTGTACATACATTACATTACTTATCCTGTACTGATCCTGAGTTACATCCTGTATTATACTCCAGAGCTGCACTCACTATTCTGCTGGAGGAGTCACTGTGTACATACATTACATTACTTATCCTGTACTGATCCTGAATTACATCTTGTATTATACTCCAGAGCTGCACTCACTATTCTGCTGGTGGAGTCACTGTGTACATACATTACATTACTTATCCTGTACTGATCCTGAATTACGTCCCGTATAATACTCCAGAGCTGCACTCATTATTCTGCTGGTGGAGTCACGGGAATATATCAAAAGGTTTATGCCAGTTACTGGCGAAAAAAGTTTCACAATTTGGACAGAAAAGGGGGCGTCTACAAGAACAACAAATTTGTCATCATTTTTGCCAGAAGCTGGTGCAAATATACACCTGCTCATAGTAGGTGTAGATTTGCATTTCTTTTGCACAGCCAAGGTGCAGCAAATATATTAAAAGGTGTGCCGCTCTTAATATATTTGGCGCATTTTCCGCCAACGAAAAATATAGTATAGGACTGGTATTTTAAAAGTAAAAAGTTTCAAGTATATGGCGTGCGTCAAAATTTGGTACTTTTTAATGCCAGAAAACGGAAGTAAACCTTTTCATATATTTCTCTCACTGTGTACATACATGACATCACTGATCCAGATTTGCAATGACTGTTCTGCATGTAACAGGGTTACTATTGCAGACCAAATAAAAGTTGAAAATAATGATTTTTTCTGAACATAACTGATATTACAGCGGCACACAACGCATACAGTTACTTTTTTATTTTAGGCTATGTTCACACAGGACGGATACGATGCGTATACACAGTTTATCCGCCCTGGCGACCACATGGCATTCCGGGCAAAAAAACGCACCAAATTGTGGTGCGTTTTTTCAACCGGTATGTCTTCTGCGGAAATCCTGCAATTAAAAAAAAATGGATATACTTACCATGGCGACGCGTCCCTGTGACGTTCTGCAGCCCTGGGATGACGTTTCAACCGATTTGCCCTCTGCAGCCTGCGATTGGCTGCAGTGGTCACATGGGATGAAACGTCATTCCAGGAGGCTGGCCTGGACGAAGAAGCACAGAATTCTGGGTATTAGATTTTTTTTTCCCGAGTTCCAATTTTGGAATCGCAGCTTTTCCACCGGAAAAATCGCAATATCTGCCATTGTTGTTACCTCCCCATTGAATTAAATGACGAAAACCTGCAACAAAAAAGCAGTGATTGCTCAAATACAATTAACATACTGATTAAAAACCGCACCGCAGGTCAATTTCTGAGCATTTGTCCCGCTTATCATTTAGGCAGCGTGTGGATGGGATTTGTTGAAATCTCATCCACTTTTCTGCTACTGTATTATGCTTCAGATTTTTCGCAACGAAATCCGCTACGTAGCACAAAAGCTGCGTAGCGTAAATGCTGCGGAATTTTCAGAACAGAATTCTGTGCAGCGGCAAAGTAAATGAGATTTAAAAAATCTCATGTCCGCGCTGCGGAAAAAAAACCGCCGCGTAAACGTTAATAAGACCTGATTTGTCGAATTTAAATCCATGTCAATTTATGCTGCGTTTTCGTTGATTTTCTGTTGCAGGTTTTTCCCCATTGAATTCAATGGGGATGCAAAACCCGCAAAAGAAAGCCAAGTGTTGTGACTTTTTGCGGCACTACTCCGGGAAAAAAAAATACCCAGAACGCTCTCCTACATCCTGCAGTCCAGCCTCCTGGGATGACGTTTCATCCCATATGACCGCTGCAGCCAATCACAGGCTGCAGTATCACATGGCCTGCAATGTCATCGTAGGAGGCCAGACTACGCGGAGAGAAGAGGGAGGGGGTAAGTATCGATGTTTTTGTTTCTTTTTCTCAAGCTCTGCTTTCCGCAGCAGAAATTCCGTCCGAAAAACCGCAATGGTGCGATTTTTTTTTTGGAGGGAAGGTGTTGCGGGTTCTAGGTCGGATACGTTGCGCAGTTTTTATGCAGCGTATCCGACCCATGGGAACCCGGCCTTAATCTTCACGCGCTGAATAGGAAGTGTCCGACTCCGCACTGTGACTCCTCCCCAACCCCTCACTTCTGCTTTTGATTGACAGCTCTACTAGTCCTCAGCCTCATACCCTGTGCAATCCAAGAGCTGTCACTCAAGAGCAGAGGGGAGGGGCTGGGGAGGCATTACATCGGGGTGTCAGGCACATTTTGCTACTCTTCACTATCTAAATTAAATTGATTCTACCTATCTAGACAATAATACAAACAATAGAGAAAAACACCTAATTTAACGTATCGATGTAAGCTATTACTATAAAAAGGTTATTTATCCCACTTGGTGAACGCCATAAAAAAGACGAAAACATAAACCGGCTAAAATTGCTTTTTTTAGTCACCTTGCCTCACAAAAGAAATGGAATATAAAGTGATAAAAAAGTCATATGTAACCCAAATGTCCTCACACCAAAAGTCCTTACACCGCTCTGTCGATGGCAAAATCAAAAAGTTATAGGTCTCAGAATGACACTGAAAAAAAAATATTTTTATTTTGTAAAAGTAGTAAAACATAAAAAAAAACTATATACATTTGATATCGCCTTAATCGTATTGACCCGCTGAATAAAGTTGACATGTCATTTACACCACACGGTAATCAGTAAAAAATGAACCCAAAAAAACTGTGTGGGTTTCTGTCCATTCCACCCCACAAAATAATTTTTAAAAGTCTCTCATTACTTTATATGAAACGTTAAACGGTGCCATTTAAAGAGCATCTGTCACGAGTTTATTAATGCCCTATCTCCTAACTCAGCGTTTCCTAAAGTTTGGGTCACGATCCCCTGGGGGGTCGTGTGGAGACCCCGGGGGGGTAGTGAGCCACTCGCTGATATACGCCGCTGCAGCCCTGATATGGACACTGATGGACGGGTCACATGACCTGCCCATCAGCGGTTATAGTCGTGCCTCAGAGTATGCTGTGTGGCGTGACTGTAGGCCGCTGATGTTGGGTCATGTGACCCGTCCATCAGCGGCGATATCCAGATGCAGGATGCATGCCACGCCTCCGTCTGTGCCCCTGCCCCCCTATTCCATTGATATGACCACTGATGGACCCGTCTATCATCAGTTATAGTCGGGCCTCAGAGTATGCTGTGCGGCGCAATTGTGGCCGCTGATCTTGGGTCATCCCATCAGCGGCCATAGACAGACGCAGGATGCGTGCCCCGCTCCCGCCCCGCCCTCATTCATCACTAAGCGCCCGCCCCGTACGCGTTCAACACTAGGGAGTGAGCGCCAATGAAAGAAGCTGGCGCCCATTTGCCTAATGCTGATTTACTCTACACGTGGCTTTCCCTCCTCCCTCCCTCCTCTTGACAGTGTGTTAAATCTGTGAGTGCCGCCATCATTAACGGTGCTGACTGTTGAAGATAAGAATATAGAGGCAGTATATAGGAGTATGGAGGCAGTATATGGGAGTATGGAGGCAGTATACAGGAGTACAGGAGAATATATATAAGGAGAATATAGAGAGGCTGAATAGAGCTGAAAATCAGAATATATATAGGCTGAATAGAGCTGAAAAGCAGAATATATATAGGCTGAATATAGCTGAAAATGAGAATATATATAGGCTGAATATAGCTGAAAATGAGAATATATATAGGCTGAATAGAGCTGAAAAGCAGAATATATATAGGCTGAATATAGCTGAAAATGAGAATATATATAGGCTGAATATAGCTGAAAATGAGAATATATATAGGCTGAATAGAGCTGAAAAGCAGAATATATATAGGCTGAATATAGCTGAAAATGAGAATATATATAGGCTGAATATAGCTGAAAATGAGAATATATATAGGCTGAATAGAGCTGAAAAGCAGAATATATATAGGCTGAATATAGCTGAAAATGAGAATATATATAGGCTGAATATAGCTGAAAATGAGAATATATATAGGCTGAATAGAGCTGAAAAGCAGAATATATATAGGCTGAATATAGCTGAAAATGAGAATATATATAGGCTGAATATAGCTGAAAATGAGAATATATATAGGCTGAATATAGCTGAAAATGAGAATATATATAGGCTGAATATAGCTGAAAATGAGAATATATATAGGCTGAATATAGCTGAAAATGAGAATATATATAGGCGGAATATAGCTGAAAAGGAGAATATATAGAAGTGTTGTCACAAGAAAGTATGAAGCCATCAAAATTACTTTGACATTTCAACACCAAACATCCAGAGCCAGAAAGCCACAAACAATTGCCGAGAATCTGATTTTACCGGCAGCTGTGGATATGGTGCAAATAATGGTTGGTGAAAAAGTGTCGGGTAAGCTCAAGCAAATACATCTCTCCAATAATACCATTCAAAGAAGGATAACAGAAGATATTCGAATACAAGTTCCTAAAAATATGAGACGGTGCATGTACTTCTCATTGCAGATGGACGAATCAACAGATATTTCCAACTCTGCCCAATTCATCGTCCTTGTAAGATGTGATACAGAGAATGGTGTTACAGAAGATATTTTATTTTTGTAAGCCACTACAAACCAATACTACTGGAAACCGTTTATTTGAAACTTTTATGCAAAGTACTAGTAACTACGATATTGACTGGAACAAATGAATTAGAATATACACCGATGGCGCCAAGGCAATAACTAGACATCCAAGTGGTCTCATTGTCCGATTAAAAGAGAAAACGCTACATGGCTACAATGTTTTCTACTTAGAGAAGCTGCATTTTAAAATCTGTCATTAAATTCGTAAATTCCATCAAAGGAAGAGCTTTGAAGACTCGTATTTTCAAAAAATCTGTGAAGACTTGAAGATCTTCTGTACCACACGTTAGTAAGATGGCTTTCCAGGAGTAACGTGTTGTTAAGAGTTTTGCAGTTAAGAGTAGAACTTTTCATGTACCTGCAAGACGAGAAATCGGAATATGCAAACCTATTTTCCAATTCTCTATGGCTTCTTACGATGGCCTTACTTGCTGATATTTTCCAACATTTAAACACTTTGAATCGTATTTGAAATAGTATACGAAAAACTCATTGAAATATGTACTGATGGAATGTTGAAACTAGATTTTTTTTTCCCCATATTGTAGACTAGTTTCGGATAAAAAAGAATGCAAGAATACCCCGAGCTTGCAAAAGAAGCTCTTAAATTTTTTATACCATTTGCAACCTTGCATTTGTGCGAAATAACTTTCTCATCTGTAAAGCCATCAAAACAAAAGCAAGAAATTGCCTTGAACTTGAAAACGATATCATTGTATGTGTATCAAACACAGAGCCCAAATTTGAGAAGCTAGTTTCTGAAAAACAGGCACATATTTCGCATAATTTTTTAAACTTTATTATTAAATTGTCTCCAGAAGACTCCAGTGCCATCTAGCTACGAATGATGTTCATATACGCCAGACAGAATATTATGTGTCATTGTTGCAGCATATACTTCTATTTTGGTAGTTTTTTGGATGGTGTTCTCTGGTTTTGAACATCATTATTGTTGTTTTTGATGTTGCAGGTACTTATTTTTCAAATTGGGCTAAATATGGTAGAAGGCAGTCCCAAACAAAAGTCTCAGCCAAAAGTGGGTCTCGACCTCAGAAAGTTTTGGAACCACTAATCTAATAGGCGCTATGATGCTGATAGCTACAGTGTAATTTTTTTTCAAAAAAGTTTATTATTTGCAAAGTTCTGTGCATTTTTCTAAATATGCTAATTTGGCTATACTTGCCAAATGTGAGATGACTCTTTCTTTTCACTCCGGGCGGTGTAATGTTTTTGCATGACGCTGTCCAATCAGCGTCGTACAGCTTCTCCCCCTTCCCAGCCCAGCAACACAGCGTGATCATATAGTATACAGCTTACATTCCCAACTGTGTTTTCAACTGATGATATCTCTGGTTGTTTCACAACTAGAACTACTAGATTAGAATCTCATCTTTCATATGCCACCAGAACCGCTGTTCTAGGTGGTCCACAGCTGGAGATATGGCTATTTGAAGTGACCCCACCTTCCCTCCAGTCTCAGTCTCTCACACTATGTGAAGCAGCTTCATGCTGATAGGACAGTGTCAGAGACTGTGAGGAGGCTCCACCTCCGGAGAATAGCTAGTGTTGAAACCCACTTGTCTAGTATAACCTAATTTGCATTATTAGAAAAAAAGCTCATAACTTAAAATAATAAACTTTTTGGGAAACAATTTTCACTAGTATTATCAGTGTAACAGCGCCTATTAGATAGTGCATTAATAAAATAGTGACAGATCCGCTTTAAAAACACAACTTGTCCTGCAAACAAGCCCCCATAAGGCTATGTCGACGGAAAAATAAAAACATTTTGACTCTTGGAAGGAGGGGATGAAAAAACAAAAAAATTAAAACAGGGCTGGTCCTTAACCTTTTACTGACATTTTACGTAACTGTACGTCATGGCCGGGACTGGGGGATATGGAGTGGGCTCACGGGCTGAGCCTACTTCATACCCTGCTGGTGTTAGCTGTATGCAGGGCCGCCATCAGAAATTTCTGGGCCCCATACAGTCAAGGAGTCTGGGGCCCCCCTTACTATTGGTGCGGGCACAAGGTAAAGGGGTGGGAGGTAAGGCAGTGGTAAAAAGCAAACTAGTAGGGTCTCTTTGGCAGGGCAGGGCAGAGACAGCTGGTGGGTATCAGGGGGCAAGGTGGAGAGACTAAGTGCCAGGGCTCAGTGGGGGAAGGAGGAGGGGATTTCTGGGAGAACAGAAAGTGGCATGGGTGGCGACACCGGGCATGAGGGCACCCCCATGGCCGGAGGCATATTATAGCAGAGCAGGGAGGTATTCCACTCCAGGAGAAGCCCTCGACGTCACTGTCCATGAATGGACACAGACGACAGGGGCTTCTCCTGGAGTGGAATCCCCGGTCACAGCATCGGCAACGCTGTGGACGGGGATTCTGCTTCAGGAGTTGCCCCTGATGTCACTGTACATATACGGACAGAGACATCAAGCGGAGCGCTCCAGGAGCGGAATCCCTGGCCACGGGGATTCCGCTCCTTCAGGGAGCTACAGTGCCGCTAGCTACAGGAAGGGGGGTGCTATCTAAAAGTAGGCTGTGTGGCACTACCTGCAAGGAGGCTGTCTGACACTACCTACCACTGGTGTAGCTATAGGGGTCGCAGCGGTCGCAATTGCGACCGGGCCCCGAAGCCAGGGGGGCCCACGGCCCCCCGCACCACATCAATAAAAAGTTACTATAGTAACTCGGGCCGCGGGCCCCTGTTACTATAGTAACAGAGTTTACTTACCTTCCCGGTTCCGGATCGCAGCGGAGGTCCTGACGTCAAGCGCTGTGCGCAGCGCATGACGTCACAGCGCTGTGCGCCGCGCACAGCATCGAGACGACAGAACTCCCGCCGCCGCCGAAGAGGAAGGTAAGGTTAGTCCTGACTGGCGGGGTCCGACTCCCGGCACCCGCCAATCAGCTGTTTTGAAGGGGCCGCAGCACTCGTACGAGAGCTGCTCCCCTTCATTCCTGTCACTTCATTCCGGTCACACTGTGAATCCGTGTCGGCGATTCACAGTGTGGGCGAGTAGTGAAATGAAGGGGAAGCAGCTCTCGTACGAGTGCTGGGGCCCCTTCAAAACAGCTGATTTGCGGGTCCCGAGAGACACATCAGCTATTGATGGCCTATCCTGAGGATAGGCCATCAATGTTTAGGGACTGTACAACCCCTAAGCCTACGATGTAGAAGGCTTAGGGGGCCCATGAGACAGGATCACAGATTGTGTGATCCTGTCTGCTGGGCCCTGTATCTAAGCCAATCACATGGTAGGCTTAGATACATGGCCCATGTGTGATCCTGTCTGCTGGGCCCTGTATCTAAGCCAATCACATGGTAGGCTTAGATACATGGCCCATGTGTGATCCTGTCTGATGGGCCCTGTATATAAGCCTACCACACTGTAGGTTTAGATACAGGGCCCCAGCACACAGTAATCTTATACTGTATAAGATTACTGTCTGCTGGACCCTGTATCTAAGCCTACGTTGTGGTAGGCTTAGATACAGGGTCCCACAGACCGTATCACACATGGGCCCTGTATCTAAGCCTAACACACGTGTTACTAATCATTTTTTGTGTGTTTTCTTACAGGTTCGGTCGTTGGACTACGTCGGATTCCAGGACTACTTCGATGACAGCTTTTTTTTTATTATCAATAAAATGGTTAATGAGGGCTGTGTGTTTTTTTTTTTATTTCAATAAAATATTTTTTCTGTCTTTGTGTTTTTTTTTAAACTATATTACTACCGCCTTAGTAATGGCCGCCGGCTGATTGACAGCATCCATTGCTAAGGCGGGGCTTAGTGTTAGCCGATGCAGAGGCTAACACTAACCCCCTTTATTACCCCGGTACCCACCGCCACCAGGGGTGCTGGGAAGAGCCGGGTACGATCCAGTACCTGACCATCTGTAGGGATGGTCGGCCACTGGGGCGGCCGCAGGCTGGTATTATCAGGAGGGGAAAGGCCAAAAACAGTGGCCCTTCCTACCCTGGTGATGCTAGGCTGCTGCTGCTTTATTGTATCTGGCTGGTTATGAAAAATGGGGGGGACCCCACGTCATTTAAAAAAAAAAAAATTATTGGAAAGAACGATGTGGGGTCCCCTCCAATTTTCATAACTAGCCAGATACAACACAGCAGCAGCAGGCAGCATTACAAGGTTGGGAAGGGCCCATGAGCCTTTAGCTACTCCCCTGCTACCTACCATGGGGCTGTGTGGCACTACCTACCAGGGGGCTGTGTGGCACTACCTACAAGGGGGCTGTGTGGCACTACCTACAAGGCGGCTGTGTGGCACTACCTACAAGGGGGCTGTGTGGCACTACCTACAAGGGGGCTGTGTGGCACTACCTACAAGGGGGCTGTGTGGCACTACCTACAAGGGGGCTGTGTGGCACTATCTACAGGGGAAATCTGTGAGCGACGGGCTGATGGTCATTTTACTGTGAGTGGGGGGCTGATGGTCATTTTACTGTGAGTGGCGGGTTGATGGTCTTCAAGTGGTTTCCACCTCTGAGCTCCAATTGAAATTAATAGGAGCCAGAAGATACCTGCGTCACCCGTTTGGAGATTTTTCCTGCGTCTTTTGCATTCGCTTCAACAGCTTAAAAAAACAACGCTGTCAGTTCCTGAAGGAATTATGAGGCCGATTTTTTTTTGTCTTACAAGAAGCGCTGTGTGAACATACCCCACGAGTGTATTGCTTCTTTTTAGCCGTTTTCTGTCTTTCTCTAAACATTTTTTGGTAGGGGTGCCCTGAAGAAATTCTATTTTTCCAGTGGCGCCTCCAGTCTGAAAATGTTGGGAAACTCTGTACTAGGCTATAGGATCACCCCGGCCGATGCAACGGTCTCGTGGTCGAGCAGCTCAGTTCATCGCGGGAACGGGGCCTAGCTGAGTACAACTTTTTTGTTTGTTTGGGGGCACAATTTACAAGGGGGAGGTGGGGGCTGTATGGCGCGATCTACAAGGAGGAGGTGGGGGCTGTATGGCATGATCTACAAGGAGGAGGTGGGGGCTGTATGGCACTGTCTACATAAGGGAGATGGGGGCTGTATGGCACTGTCTACAAGGGGGAGGTGTGGCTGTATGGCACTGTCTAGAAGGGGGAGGTGGGGGCTGTATGGCACTGTCTAGAAGGGGGAGGTGGTGGGATATGGCAATATCTAAAGGAAGGCTGTATGGCACAATCTACAGGGAGGCACTATCTACAGGGAGGCACTATCTACAGGGAGGCACTATCTACAAGGGGGGCTGTGTGTGGCAGGAAGGGGAGGGGGCATTATACTGTGTGGGGGCCACTAAGCGGACATTATACTGTGTAGGGGTACTACATAGGGCAATATACTGTGTGTGGCAGCCAGGGGAGGGGGCATGTTACTGTGTGGAGGCCACAAAGTGGACATTATACTGTGTAGGGGCTGTTTTCTGTTCATCCAGCCTTCAAAAAAAATTGATAAAAAGTGATCAAAAAGTCGCATGTACTCCAAAATGGTACCAATAAAAGCTTGAAGTCGTCCCGCAAAAAAGCCGTCATAAAACTGCATCGGCGTAAAAATAAAACAATTATGGCTCTTTAAGCATGGCGACACAAAAACAAATAATTTTGAAAAGAAAGTGTTTTTACTGTGTAAAATTAGTAAAACATACAAAATCTATATAAATTTTGTATCGCCACAATCGTAATGACCCACTGAATAAAGTTGTTATGTTGTTTATACCACACAGTAAACGGCGTAAATCTAAGACGCAAAAAAGTGTGGCGAAATTTATGTTTTTTTTCCATTACCCCCCCCAAAAAGTTAATAAAAGCTAATCAATAAATAATATGTACCTCAAAGTGGTGCTATTAAAAAATGAAACTTGTCCCGCAAAAAACAAGGCCTTATACATGTCGATGCAAAAATAAAAACGTTATAGCTCTTGGAATGCGATGATGGAAAAACGCAAAAAATAGCCTGGTCATTAAGGTCTAAAATAGGCTGGTCACTAAGGAGTTAAAATAAAAAAGTAATGTAAAATAATAATAATAAAAAAAAATTACTATTTTAATATAAAGTTATTTCACCTGGAGGGAGAACGCTGTAAAAGAAAGATCTAAAAAAATGCCCGAATTTTGGTCACCTGAGCCCCCTAAAAAAATGGAATAAATATTGATTAAAAATGTGTATGTACCCAATGAAAAATACATCACTCTGCAAAAACAAGCTCTCGCACCGCTCCGTCAATGGAAAAATTAAAATGTTACGGCTCTCAGAAAATTCCGACACAAAACAAATTCTTTTAGTTTTTTTACAGTAGTACATAATAAAAAACATATATAAATATGATATGGCTGTTATCGTATTGACCCACAGAATAAAGCAAAGATTTCGTTTTTCCTGCACGAGAAACGCCGTAAAAATGAAATCCACAAAATATTGAAGGAAACACAGTTTTCGTTCCCATTCCGCCCAAATATTTTTTTCAGTTTCCCAGTTACATGGTACTAATAATGAAAAACTACAACTCATCCTGCAAATATCAAGCCCTCATACAGCTATGTGGACGGAAAAGTAAAAAAGTTATGGAAGTTTTTGGAAGGCGGCGAAGAAAAAAACAAAAATGGCTGCGGTGGCAAGAAGTTAAGGGGTTAAACGACAGTCAATCTTGGAATACTGAGAGGAAATGGTCTCACTAACCCTATTAGTTAATTATCTGTCCTACAGATGGCTCTCCCGGTAATCCTCTTTGCAGTCACCTTAATCCATTTCAAAGTGACCACTCAGAAAGAATCAGATTCCTTTTTTCATGTGGATCAGTAAAAGAAGGGACCAGCGCCAGAACCGGGGAGCGTCACCGGAGCCGGACAATGGCTCGCTGAAAGGTTCTGTTCTGGATCCTGGGGATAAATTTTGTCGCATGTTCCCTTGAGAATGGGCTGAGAATTACAAAATTGGAGAACTCGGGTTGAACGTCTGTGAATTGGACTACTGGACAAAGGGGGACTAATTCACTGATGCAACTGTAACCAGGTATTATCACAGATAAATGACATTGTGTTATAAGGAGTATTTCAGTGTAAATAAAGCGGAATTATAATGACTTTCTCATAGATTTTGTGTTTTGATAAGATCTCTGCTTGCGATTAGTTGCTAGAAACATTCAAGGTTAACATTTATAGGATGAAAACCAGAGCTGGACTTGGATCAGAGCACTCTCTTGTAACAAACCCTGCAGCTGTGTGAACAGAATAGGATCGCAACAGGTTTTCTGGAACTCATGAATGTTTCATTTCTCTGGCAGCAAGCAGAGATCTTGAAAACCGAGGAATTGATGCACAAAATATATTAGAAAGTTCAAGATAATTCCTTTACGCGATGAATAAGGTGTATTTTCATAAAACCCTTTAAGTTTGCATCTTCTTGCAGATATATTGGGGCGGATTTATCGTTGTATTTATTCTAGCTTTTTCACTTTTTCCGACACGTTCGTTCATTTGTAGAAAATGAGACGAGGCATCAGTCATGCAGAACGAAACGCATTTATCCCAGCTTTTTTACTTAGAGCCTTGATCAGCAGGGTGTTTACCATGGTGGCAATATTGTTGCATGGTGCAACACACACACACACACACACACACACACACGCACACGCACACACACACCGTCGCACACTATAATACCCCCATAGTTCCCCCACACAATATAAAACTATCATAGTGTAACCCACACAACACATTGTATAATGCCACCACAGTGCCCCCACACAGTATAATGCCCCCATAGTGCCCCTACACAAAGTATAATGCCCCATAGTGTCCCCTACACACAGTATATAACTACTACTAACTACTAATTTTTCTTTATAGGGATTGGAACGCCATTTTCACAAATAGAGCTCCAAATCCCATGCTTCACTTCACACAGGAGATAATCAAACTGTGGCTGCCTGCAGCCACCACTAGGGGTTGGTCAGTGAACAAGGATTCATACAGGTATTAGGCTGGGTTCACACGAGCACATTAACGTCCGTAATGGACGGACGTATTTCGTCCGGAAGTCCAGGACCGAACTCCGTGCAGGGAGCCGGGCTCCTAGCATCATAGTTATGTACGACGCTAGGAGTCCCTGCCTCTCTGCAGGACAACTGTCCCGTACTGTAATCATGTTTTCAGTACGGGACAGTAGTTCCACGGAGAGGCAGGGACTCCTAGCATCGTACATAACTATGATGCTAGGAGCCCGGCTCCCTGCACGGAGTTCGGTCCTAGACTTCCGGCCGAAATACGTCCGTCCATTACGGACGTTAATGTGCTCGTGTGAACCCAGCCTTATTGTACTCAATAGAAGCTGTAAAAATCTCGACGCAGTGAGCTCCCCCTAGTGGTGACATTTCTCTTGATTCTAGACAGACTATGATTGTGTGGCAGGAAGCAGGAGAACCAGTTCTGTCCCGGACCCCATCCCACTACGGGCCCCATAGCAGAAACTAAGTTACACCACAGATTTTATTCAATAACCTCACATATCAAAACTTTGATGGAGAATAGGTGACCTTTACTGTCCATCGCAACCAATCAAATTTCAGCATTTATTTTCAAAACTGCACTGGAAAGATACATGTTGACCCAGGTTGGTTGCAACAAGACCTAAGAAACATGTGGCCCTCTGATTACATAGTTAATGGGCGGAAAATATTCATACCTCATCGGAGTTCCACTTTTCTTACTCAGAAACAGCAGTGGATACAGAAAAAGGCAAAAAACAGCCTTAGGCCTTATTCACACGAGCGTATTTCCCGTCCGTGTTGCGCGCGTTAAAACAACGGACGTCACACAGACCTATGTAATTCAATGGGGCCATTCAGACATCCGCGTGTCCGCTGCGTGAAACTCGCTGCATGTCCTATACCTGTGCATTTTTTGCGCATTACACACCCATTGAAGTCAATGGGTGCGTGAAAATCATGAACAGCACACGGACGCACATCCTTGTGCTGTCCGTGATTCACGCAACCGGTGCTAAAGAAATAATGAGAAAAAGAAAAACACCTCCTTCAGTTTTTTTGCTGACGTAAAAAACGTGTGAGATACGGATGACATACGCACGTAAAAAATGCAGACATGCACCGTACACGGATGTCACACGGAACTGCAATGGAGGAAAAACGCTGCGTTTTTTACGTGCCCAAAACGAAACACGTTCGTGTGAATAAGGCCTGAGGGTATGTTAACACGGCCTATTTTCAGATGTTTTTCGGGCTGTAAACCCCCCGAAAAATGGCTGAAAAAACAGGGGCTGAACCATTCCAAACATCTGCCCATTGATTTCAATAGGAAAAACGGCGTTCCGTTCCCACGGGGCGGTTTTTACGCGGCCGTTTTTAAAAACGCAGCGTAAAAAAGCGCAGTAAAAAAGAAGTGCAGGTCACTTCTTGAGCCGTTTTTCGAGCCGTTTTTCTTTGTGTCAATAGAAAAACAGCTCCAAAAACGTCCGTAAAAAAACGCATCAAAAAACGATTGATGCTGAAAAAACGGCTGAAAATCAGAGGCTGTTCTCCCTTGACAACAGCTCCGTATCTTACAGCCGTTTTTAGTCTAGCGTGTGAACATAGCCTTAAACTCTATAGTCCAATCTTTATAGAGCCAGGCAGCCTGTTCTGGACATATGCCAATGCTATAGTGTGTGAATAGTAGACAAATTCTAATTTACTTTTTCGGATAAATCTACAAATGAGACTGATAAATAAAACAAGAATTTGGTAGGTTGCTACGGGTAGCGTCACTATTTTGATTTACATTGGGTATCTTCCATCTTTTGAGTGCAACTGTTTCTGCAATGCTGTGGATGATATGAAGTTGCATGTAACTTTTTACAATTCACATGATGGTTGTTCCATGTCGCAGGCGGTGTCCCATATATGATATGATGATATAACATGTTTGTAATTCTTATAAAACAAAGAATGAAGAAAAGAACTCCACCTCATTGACAATGACTTGACCTTAATCCCCGGGGGAGCAGATGACCTGATTAACACTGATGTCTTCTGGGAAGAAGGATTAGCACTGGAAGCAGCTTCTGCGGCAGGGCAGAGGTGTAGCTCGGCTTTTCTTCACTCGGGGCAAAGATTCACTTACCAAATAATACCTCCTCCACACACTGACTACTTATTACAACCACATAGTGACTGAATATTACCACCATACAGTGACCATATAGTGGTAGATAACAGTTCTACACAGGCGCTCTGCAGACCATATAAGTGACTACAGTACAGTTACATCCAGTGACTTACAGGTGACTGGAGTCGGTAACTTTCCATTTTTTTCTCCATCCAGCCCAGACATCCATGATGACTTCTTCCAGCCATGGCGCATCTCTGCAAAATAGGCTGCAGGGACATTATGGCTCCTCACTTTTCAGCAACTTCCCCTCCTTCTCCGCAATCTCAACATTTATACTGGCCTAGATGTAATAGTACACTACACAGTAAAAATGCCCCCTTTGGTGCCCCATTTTGTCATCCACACAGTAATAGTGTTACTGTTAATGCCCCCTTTGGTGCCCCATTTTGTCATCCACACAGTAATAGTGTTACTGTTAATGCCCCCTTTGGTGCCCCATTTTGTGATCCACACCGTAATAGTGTCAACTTTGTGCCCCCACACAGTAATAATGCCCCTTTTTGTGCCCCCACAGTAATAGTGCTCTCTTTGTGGTCCACCCCCGTAATAATGTCCCCTTTGTGCCCCCACACAGTAATAGTACCCCCTTTGTGACCTCACACAGTAATAGTGTCCCCTTTTTCCCTATCCCGGTAATAATGCCCCCTTTGCGCCCCCGCACAGTAGTAGTGCGCCCACACAGTAATAGTGCCATTTTTGTGCCCCCATGCAGTAATAGTGCCCCACAGTAACAATGCCTCCTTTATGCCCCCACGGTAATATTGCATCCTTTGTGCCCCCCACTCAGTAATAGCGCCCCACCACAGTAGTAATGTTACCTCTTTCTGCCCCATACAGCAATATTCTTTTTGTGCCTATCATAAAATTAAAAAAAACTTTACCTCACCTAACCCTGTTCCCACGTTGAGCAGCAGGGTCCTTCTTCTGAGGTCTGCAACCCGGCACAGGCAACGCGATGCAGTGACATCATTGCGCCACCTGCGGCTGCTGACTTGTAAGTGTGCTGGCATTTCCGGTACACTCACAATTCAGATTGGTAAGTGTCCTATGCGCTGCATATTAATGCCAGCCCGGCACCCCCTACCACTCAATGCTTACTGCTCCTGGGGCACATGCCCTTCTCACCTCCCCCCCAGCTACACTCTTGAACCATGGAACCATACCTTGAAGTATCATGGACATGGCCAGTAAGATACGCTGCTCTTCTGCGTCACCCTGTCTATATCTGGCTATACGAATTTCCTATTCTATTCTACCGCGGGTACAATGTTATCATTCCTTCCTGGCAACAGCACTATTAGCAGCGCTCCATGTATGGGAAATTATAAAGTGATATCAAATTCATACAACATCCTCCCAGCCTGCCAAGCTATAAACACAAACCGAGGTTCAAATGGGGACAGATCCTGATTAACTGAGACTTGATGTAATTCAAGCCGAAACCACTTATCTTCTTCATTTGGAAAACATTCCACCAAAATATCCCCCACCCCCAACCAGCAACAAAATGTTTTACACTAAAAGTTACAGGACTTGAAGTGTCCGTTACATTTACTTACAAAAAAAAAAGTTTTGGGTTTAACAAAAAAATTGTCCTTCCCCATCTCAATTTGTGTGGTGGTGCATGACATGACCCAGTTTGGCCGGCCCAAACACCGAGCAAAGAGAAAAAAGTGGAGTGTAGTGAAAAGATAATGTTCCCGGCCCTAGCCCTGCATCGAAATACTCAGGCCATGGCAAGCCCAAAGACTTGTTGGCACCCTTCCTGGCCCCCAGCACCGGGGGTATATGGTTTCAGTAGCTACACTTGAAATAATTATTTCAACTCAAATAAATAGTATCAAAAAGTTAACCCCTTTACATATGTCCTATTAGCGCATATAAACATAGAAGGAGGTGCCCCTTCCGAGACCCCCTCTATGAGTCAAACCAAGGAGCCACCAAGCAAGAGCAGCTGCTGCTCGGGCAGACCTGGCCCATCCATGTAACAGTTGATCGCCGGGGCGGCTGTCTTTAGAGGAGGGGCTGTCTTCATGAGACAGACCCTCTAACCATATTCTGTCTAGTTTTATTGCAGCTACAATTTTAGAGGGAGTCAAGCAGATACAAGGAAGACACAGTCTATGTCTTCTCTGCCTCCCTCAATATTCAGATCTTTAATAATGACCTGGAGGTTGTTTGTCATGACCAGTCTGTTATGGGCCTCATTGACCAAGCCATTTTTCAGTTTTTTTCATCGTTGTATTTCGAAAGGCATAACTTTATTATTAATACCGCTGACATAACCGTGTGCAGTTTTTTTGTTTTATTCTTGCAGGAAGTTATATTTGATTAATGGCACCATTTCGGGGTACATGTAATTTATTGGTAAAAACTTATTTGTATATACAAAAACAGCAATTTCCCTATTGTTTTTTGCCTCTTAAATGTTTTGTCCACTTTAAGTAAATTAATGTTGTTTTTTGTATAATAAAAAGTTATACAATTTTCCAATATACTTCCAATATACTTCCTGTATTAATTCCTCATGACTTTCAAGAACTCTGCTTGTTGTCATTTAGTAGAAACATTCATTATTTACTTCCAGTAGATAAAATTTTGTCCATGATCATGTGATGGACACACACAGGTGCACGACTCGTTAGAAGACACGGCTCTGATACACATACTGTAACGAGCCCTGCACCTGTATGTCCTTTACATGACCATGTAACGAGCCGTGCACCTTGTGTGTCCATCACATGACCATTTAATGAGCCGTGCACCTGTGTCTATCACATGACCATGTAACGAGCCGTGCACCTGTGTGTCCATCACATGACCATGTAACGAGCCGTGCACCCTGTGTGTCCATCACATGACCATGTAACGATCCCAGCACCTGTGTGTCCATCACATGACCATGTAACGAGCTGTGCACCTGTTTGTCCATCACATGACCATGTAATGATCCCAGTACCTGTGTGTCCATCACATGACCATGTAATGATCCCAGCACCTGTGTGTCCATCACATGACCATGTAACGAGCTGTGCACCTGTTTGTCCATCACATGACCATGTAATGATCCCAGTACCTGTGTGTCCATCACATGGCCATGTAACGATCCCAGCACCTGTGTGTCCATCACATGACAATGTAACGAGCCGTGCACCTGTGTCCATCACATGACCATGTTACGAACCGTGCACCTGTATGTCCATCACATGACCATGTAACGAGCCGTGCACCTGTGTGTCCATCACATGACCATGGACAGAATTGTATCCACTGGAAGTAAACAATAAGGGCACGTTCACACGTGGCGGAATTGCTATCGAATTCCGCTGCGGACAGTCTACACTGCAAATCCGCAGCGGACAGTCTGTCCATAGGTTTCCACACCTTTTTTATTATCTTCGGCAGGCGTTGCGGACAAATCCGCTGCGGACCATAAGCCTTTTAAAAGACAGCAGGATGTACTCTTCACCTGAATCTGCACCGAATAATCCACAGCATTTTACTTCACATTTTAGGCAAAGGCGCAACGGAATCTGCAATGCGGATTATGTGCGGCATTGATGCGGACAGTGTCTGCAGAAATACGCCACGTCTGGCCATGCCCTAAATGTTCCTATTGAATGACAACAAGCAAAATTGTATTTCTTTTAATTATACAAAGAAAATAAGATTAATGTAATGGCAGGGGGTAGGGAGACGGACAAGTGAGCCCTAATCTACCCGCCACTCTGTCCCTGCCTACTTGCAACGACCCGCCCTAGGCGACGGGGTACAACTGGGCGGCGGTCCCTGCGCTCAGTAAGTGCACGACAAACACGACAAACATACAAGGAACACAAGCAAGGAAAAGGGGCCGTTGCCCACGGCAACACCGTGAGCAACCAGAGTAGTGAACGAGCCGAGTCAAGCCAGGAGTGTGCGAGGTACAAAACGAAAAGCAGAAGAGTAGTCGGTAAGCCAGGGTCTGTAAGGAGCAGGATCAAAAAATAGCAGGAGCTGTAGCTGGGCCAGGAAACCACAAGGAGGGAAACACAAGCAATAACAAGCACCGAGGGACAGGAAGTGCAGGCTTAAATAGACCGAGGGCGGGAGCTAGCTGAGTCTGGCCAGGTTACGATAGGCTCTCCCACTCCTAAGCCTGCCAGCCTGAATGGTGGAAGCAGGAGTCAGTCTCAGGGATGTATTCTCAGGTGCTGACTGATTAGTTCTGGGAGTTAACCCCGCTGTGCCTGGCAGATCCTTTACAGTACCCCCCCCTTTTATGAGGGGCCACCGGACCCTTTCTAAGTGGACCTGGCTTACTGGGGAAACGCAGGTGGAACCTCCTGACCAATACCCCAGCGTGAACATCCCGGGCGGGTACCCAAGTCCTCTCCTCGGGCCCGTATCCTCTCCAATGGACCAGGTACTGGAGGGAGCCTTGGACCATCTTGCTGTCCACAATCCTGGCCACCTCGAATTCCACCCCCTCCGGGGTGAGGATGGGAACAGGAGGTCTCCTCGAGGGAGCCAAGGACGGGGAGCAGCGTTTGAGGAGGGAGGCATGAAACACGTCGTGTATCCGAAAAGACGGGGGTAACTCCAGCCGGAAGGAGACAGGATTGAGGACCTCAATGACCTTATACGGCCCAATAAACCGGGGAGCAAACTTCTTGGACGGAACCTTGAGACGCAAGTTCCTAGACGACAACCACACCAGATCCCCGACCATAAACAGGGGGTTAGCAGAACGTTTTTTATCAGCCTGAGTTTTTTGTACGCTCTGGGACACCTCTAGGTTTTTCTGAACCTGGGCCCAGACTGTGCACAGTTCCCGATGAACGACCTCTACCTCAGGATTGTTGGAACTACCAGGTGAAACGGAGGAGAACCGTGGATTAAACCCAAAATTACAAAAAAAAGGAGAGACCCCTGACGAGTTACTGACCCGGTTATTAAGGGAAAATTCGGCGAGGGGAATGAAAGAGACCCAATCAAATTGACAGTCAGAGACAAAACACCTTAAGTATTGTTCTAGAGATTGATTAGTCCTCTCCGTTTGGCCATTGGTTTCAGGATGGAAGGCAGAGGAGAAGGACAGATCAATCCCCAACTTCATACAGAAGGCTCTCCAAAACAATGAAACAAATTGTACCCCTCTGTCAGAAACAATATTGACAGGGACCCCATGGAGACGCAGGATGTGTTTGACAAACAAGGTAGCCAACGTTTTGGCGTTGGGTAGTTTCTTGAGGGGCACAAAGTGGCACATCTTACTGAAGCGGTCCACCACCACCCACACCACCGACTTGCCTTGAGATGGAGGCAAATCGGTGATAAAATCCATGGAGATATGTGTCCAAGGTCTCTGGGGAATGGGCAACGAACGCAGTAAGCCCGCTGGTCGGGACCTGGGAGTCTTGGACCTAGCACAAACCTCACAAGCGGCGACGTAGGCCTTAACGTCTTTAGGCAACCCAGGCCACCAATAATTTCTGGTAATGAGGTGTTTGGTACCCAGGATGCCTGGATGGCCAGATAGTGCGGAGTCATGATTTTCCCTAAGTACCCTTAGCCGGAATTGCAGGGGAACAAACAGCTTGTTCTCAGGAAGGTTCCCGGGAGCTGCACCTTGATCAGCAGCAATTTCAGAGACTAAATCAGAATCGATCGAGGAAATGATTATACCTGGAGGCAAAATACAAGCAGGATCTTCCTCCGAAGGAGGGCTGGCCATGAAGCTACGCGACAGTGCATCAGCCTTAATATTTTTAGACCCAGCCCTATAGGTAACCAAAAAATTGAATCTGGTAAAAAATAACGCCCATCGAGCTTGTCTCGGGTTTAGCCTCCGGGCAGATTCTAGGAAAACCAGATTCTTGTGGTCGGTAAGGACCGTTACCTGGTGCCTAGCCCCCTCCAGGAAGTGGCGCCACTCTTCAAATGCCCATTTAATGGCTAAGAGTTCGCGGTTGCCAATATCATAGTTACTTTCAGTTGGCGAAAACTTCCTGGAGAAGTAGGCACAGGGGCGGAGATGGGTGAGGGAGCTGGTACCCTGGGACAAGACAGCCCCCACTCCCACCTCGGATGCGTCAACTTCCACGATAAATGGCTCCATTTGGTTGGGCTGAACCAGCATCGGGGCCGAGACAAAGCACTTCTTAAGGACCTCAAAAGCCTGGACAGCCTCAGGAGGCCAGTGGAGGAGATCAGCACCTTTGCGAGTGAGGTCCGTAAGGGGCTTAGCGATGACCGAGAAGTTAGCAATAAATCTCCTGTAATAATTAGCGAACCCCAAAAAACACTGTAACGCCTTCAGGGAGGCAGGTTGGACCCATTCCGCCACAGCCTGAACCTTGGCGGGGTCCATGCGGAATTCATGAGGAGTGAGGATTTGACCCAAAAATGGAATCTCCTGTACCCCAAACACACATTTTTCGGTTTTGGCAAACAGTTTATTTTCCCGAAGGACCTGGAGCACCTTCCTGACATGCTCCACGTGGGAGGACCAGTCCTTGGAAAACACCAGTATGTCATCAAGGTACACTACCAGAAAAATCCCCAGGTAATTTCTCAAAATCTCATTTATGAAATTCTGGAAGACCGCAGGGGCATTACACAACCCAAAGGGCATGACGAGGTATTCGAAATGGCCTTCGGGCGTGTTAAACGCAGTCTTCCACTCATCCCCCTCTTTGATGCGAATAAGGTTATACGCCCCCCGTAGATCCAATTTAGAAAACCATTGGGCCCCCTGAACCTGATTAAAGAGATCAGGAATCAAAGGAAGGGGATACTGGTTCCTTACCGTGACCTTATTCAGGCCACGGTAGTCAATGCATGGCCTAAGACCACCATCCTTCTTCCCCACGAAGAAGAAGCCAGCACCTACCGGAGAAGAAGAGGGACGAATGTAACCCTTGGCCAGGGATTCCTGGATATACACTCTCATAGCTTCACGTTCGGGACAAGAAAGATTAAATATCCTACCCTTAGGAAGCTTAGCTCCTGGTACCAATTCGATAGCGCAATCGTATTCTCTATGAGGAGGTAACACTTCGGAGGCCTCCCTAGAGAAAACATCAGCGAAGTCCTGAACAAACTCGGGTAGCGTATTCGCCTCCTTAGGGGGAGAAATAGAATTAACAGAAAAACATGACGTACAACATTCATTACCCCATTTGGTAAGCTCCCCAGTATTCCAGTCAAACGTAGGATTATGCAACTGCAACCAGGGAAGACCTAGAACCAAATCGTACGATAATCCCTGCATCAACGGTACAGAGCATTGCTCCAAATGCATGGAGCCAACAAGGAGTTCAAAAACAGGGGTATGCTGTGTAAAATAACCATTAGCAAGAGGAGTTGCGTCGATACCCACTACCGGGACAGGTTTAGGCAAATCAATAAGAGGCATAGCAAGGGACATAGCAAATTCCACAGACATGATATTAGTAGAGGACCCTGAATCCACGAAGGCACTGCCGGTAGCAGACCTACCACCAAAAGAGACCTGAAAGGGAAGCAAGATCTTAGTACGTTTCATATTTACTGGAAATACCTGTGCGCCCAAGTGACCTCCCCGATGATCACTTAGACGCGGAAGTTCTCTGGCTGCAACCTTACGCTTAGGACAGTTGTTCACTTGATGCTTGTCGTCCCCACAGTAGAAGCAGAGACCATTCTTCCTGCGGAATTCTCTACGTTGTTGGGGGGACACGGAGGCCCCGAGTTGCATAGGTATCTCTGAATCTTTCGGGGAGGAACGAAGCAACGGAGCTTCGGGAGGCATCATGGGGGAGTCGGAGGAGAAAACACATAAACGTTCACGTTGTCGTTCCCTGAGACGTCGGTCAAGTCGTATCGCTAAAGCCATAACCTGGTCTAGGGAGTCGGAAGAGGGATAGCTAACTAGCAGGTCTTTCAGGGCATTCGACAGACCCAACCTAAACTGGCACCTTAAGGCAGGGTCATTCCACCGAGAAGCTACGCACCACTTCCGAAAGTCAGAGCAATACTCCTCAACAGGTCTCTTACCCTGACTTAAGGTCACCAGCTGACTCTCGGCAAAGGCAGTCCTGTCAGTCTCTTCATAAATAAGTCCGAGAGCAGAAAAGAAACAATCAACGGAGGAAAGTTCAGGGGCGTCAGGAGCCAAGGAGAAGGCCCACTCTTGGGGCCTTTCCTGGAGCCGGGACATAATTATACCCACCCGCTGGCTCTCAGAACCTGAGGAATGAGGCTTTAAACGAAAGTAAAGCCTACAACTCTCCCGAAAGGAGAGAAAAGCCCTCCGGTCCCCTGAGAACCGGTCGGGCAACTTGAGGTGGGGTTCAAGAGGTGCGGTGAGGGGAACTACCAGGGTAGCATCAGGCTGGTTGACCCTCTGAGCCAGGGCCTGGACCTGTAGGGAGAGACCCTGCATTTGCTGAGCCTGGGTCTCACGGGGATCCATAGTGGTGTCAGGGACCAGGGGTAGACTAGGTATGGGCTTGTTATTATGTACCTGCCTACTTGCAACTCTCGGCAAAAGCTGTAGCTGGGCCAGGAAACCACAAGGAGGGAAACACAAGCAATAACAAGCACCGAGGGACAGGAAGTGCAGGCTTAAATAGACCGAGGGCGGGAGCTAGCTGAGTCTGGCCAGGTTACGATAGGCTCTCCCACTCCTAAGCCTGCCAGCCTGAATGGTGGAAGCAGGAGTCAGTCTCAGGGATGTATTCTCAGGTGCTGACTGATTAGTTCTGGGAGTTAACCCCGCTGTGCCTGGCAGATCCTTTACAATTAATTTGCTGAAAGCGGACAGCCCCATTAAATTTACATTGTTTATCATGTGATAGGAATAACATAATAGCTTCACACCAAAATTCTACCAAATTTATATTGTTTTTTTTCTCTTTTACTGCACAATAAAACACATTTCTTTAAAAAAAAAGTTTTTTTGTGTCGCCATAAGATTTTTATTTTTCCACCGATGTAGCTATATGATGGTTTATTTTTTGTGGTACAGCTTGTAGTTCTTATTATTTTACAACTTTTTTTATTGTTATTATTTTTCAATTTTTTTTACTTGGGATTATTCATTTTTTTATTATAAACTTTATTGATCTATTTTTATACTTTTTTTTTTTAGTCCCACTATGGGACTTCACTATGCAGCTGTTTGATGGTTTTTATAATACACTGCAACACTTCTGTATTATGCTTGCCAGTGTAAAGCTACCTCCGGCAGGGCCTAATACGCATACGGTGTTGGCAGACCTGGGTGTATTTATTAGGCCCCCGGCTGACATGGCAACCATCAGCGCCCCGTAAAATTGTATCTTGGGGGTGCCAAGGAGGTGGCAGAGGGAGACTCTACCTCTGAAACCACTTAGATGCCGCAGTCGCTATTGGGCTATTCGGCCAGAATCAGAGGCACCTTTGGACAGCCCGGCACCTGCACCCCGTGTTGGGCTTATAACACAGTGCAGTTAAAAGTCAGTTCTGTGGCATAAGAATCCTTAATGATCATCGTGAAAAGACATACGGGCAGTGAATAAGGGGTTAAATCAGTGTTAGCTGCCTAAGGCAATGCAGGGAAGACACAGATCCTATTTAACATGAGATAGTTATGGCAAACACTTAAGATGTAAAGTTTCTTGTTGTAAACTTCTCCCTCTCCTTCCATGAGTTCGGTATCCAATAGTTCCACTTGTCACTTAAATTAAATCTATGACCGCCTCAAATTTGGACATTTGATGCCTCTATGGAGCTCATGTAATGTGTCGGAGCCCATGTAATGTGTCGGAGCTCATGTAATGCGTCGGAGCTCATGTAACGTCTCGGAGCTCGTGTAACGTGTCGGAGCTCGTGTAACGTGTCGGAGCTCGTGTAACGTGTCGGAGCTCGTG
Organism: Rhinoderma darwinii; assembly: GCF_050947455.1. Classification (NCBI taxonomy): domain Eukaryota; kingdom Metazoa; phylum Chordata; class Amphibia; order Anura; family Rhinodermatidae; genus Rhinoderma; species Rhinoderma darwinii. Next base: position 17,304,886 of record NC_134690.1, on the reverse strand, counting down.
TAACGTCTCGGAGCTCGTGTAACGTGTCGGAGCTCGTGTAACGTGTCGGAGCTCGTGTAACGTGTCGGAGCTCGTGTAAAGTGTCGGAGCTCGTGTAATGTGTCGGAGCCGTGTAATGTGTCGGAGCTCGTGTAATGTGTCGGAGCTCGTGTAATGTGTCGGAGCTCGTGTAATGTGTCGGAGCTCGTGTAATGTGTCGGAGCTCGTGTAATGTGTCGGAGCTCGTGTAATGTGTCGGAGCTCGTGTAATGTGTCGGAGCTCGTGTAATGTGTCGGAGCTCGTGTAATGTGTCGGAGCTCGTGTAATGTGTCGGAGCCCGTGTAATGTGTCGGAGCCCGTGTAATGTGTCGGAGCCCGTGTAATGTGTCGGAGCCCGTGTAATGTGTCGGAGCCCGTGTAATGTGTCGGAGCCCGTGTAATGTGTCGGAGCTCGTGTAATGTGTCGGAGCTCGTGTAATGTGTCGGAGCTCGTGTAATGTCTCGGAGCTCGTGTAATGTGTCGGAGCTCGTGTAATGTGTCCGAGCTCGTGTAATGTGTCCGAGCTCGTGTAATGTGTCCGAGCTCGTGTAATGTGTCCGAGCTCGTGTAATGTGTCCGAGCTCGTGTAATGTGTCCGAGCTCGTGTAATGTGTCCGAGCTCGTGTAATGTGTCCGAGCTCGTGTAATGTGTCCGAGCTCGTGTAATGTGTCCGAGCTCGTGTAATGTGTCCGAGCTCGTGTAATGTGTCCGAGCTCGTGTAATGTGTCCGAGCTCGTGTAATGTGTCCGAGCTCGTGTAATGTGTCCGAGCTCGTGTAATGTGTCCGAGCTCGTGTAATGTGTCCGAGCTCGTGTAATGTGTCGGAGCTCGTGTAATGTGTCGGAGCTCGTGTAATGTGTCGGAGCTCGTGTAATGTGTCCGAGCTCGTGTAATGTGTCCGAGCTCGTGTAATGTGTCCGAGCTCGTGTAATGTGTCCGAGCTCGTGTAATGTGTCCGAGCTCGTGTAATGTGTCCGAGCTCGTGTAATGTGTCCGAGCTCGTGTAATGTGTCCGAGCTCGTGTAATGTGTCCGAGCTCGTGTAATGTGTCCGAGCTCGTGTAATGTGTCCGAGCTCGTGTAATGTGTCCGAGCTCGTGTAATGTGTCCGAGCTCGTGTAATGTGTCCGAGCTCGTGTAATGTGTCCGAGCTCGTGTAATGTGTCCGAGCTCGTGTAATGTGTCCGAGCTCGTGTAATGTGTCGGAGCCCGTGTAATGTGTCGGAGCCCGTGTAATGTGTCGGAGCCCGTGTAATGTGTCGGAGCCCGTGTAATGTGTCGGAGCCCGTGTAATGTGTCGGAGCCCGTGTAATGTGTCGGAGCCCGTGTAATGTGTCCGAGCTCGTGTAATGTGTCCGAGCTCGTGTAATGTGTCCGAGCTCGTGTAATGTGTCCGAGCTCGTGTAATGTGTCGGAGCTCGTGTAATGTGTCGGAGCTCGTGTAATGTGTCGGAGCTCGTGTAATGTGTCGGAGCTCGTGTAATGTCTCGGACCTCGTGTAATGTCTCGGAGCTCGTGTAATGTGTCGGAGCTCGTGTAATGTGTCGGAGCTCGTGTAATGTGTCGGAGCCGTGTAATGTGTCGGAGCTCGTGTAATGTGTCGGAGCTCGTGTAATGTGTCGGAGCTCGTGTAATGTGTCGGAGCTCGTGTAATGTGTCGGAGCTCGTGTAATGTGTCGGAGCTCGTGTAATGTGTCGGAGCCCGTGTAATGTGTCGGAGGCCGTGTAATGTGTCGGAGCTCGTGCAATGTGTCGGAGCTCGTGTAATGTGTCGGAGCTCGTGTAATGTGTCCGAGCTCGTGTAATGTGTCAGAGCTCGTGTAATGTGTCAGAGCTCGTGTAATGTGTCCGAGCTCGTGTAATGTGTCCGAGCTCGTGTAATGTGTCCGAGCTCGTGTAATGTGTCGAAGCTCGTGTAATGTGTCGGAGCTCGTGTAATGTGTCGGAGCTCGTGTAATGTGTCGGAGCTCGTGTAATGTGTCGGAGCCGTGTAATGTGTCGGAGCTCGTGTAATGTGTCGGAGCTCGTGTAATGTGTCGGAGCTCGTGTAATGTGTCGGAGCCGTGTAATGTGTCGGAGCTCGTGTAATGTGTCGGAGCTCGTGTAATGTGTCGGAGCTCGTGTAATGTGTCGGAGCTCGTGTAATGTGTCGGAGCTCGTGTAATGTGTCGGAGCTCGTGTAATGTGTCGGAGCTCATGTTCCTTCCTTCCTTCCTGTCACAATTGTTAGGTATGGTTACGAACAATGAACAATCCTTCCTCCTTCTCTTTCTTTCTTTCTTTCTTTCTTTCTTTCTTTCTTTCTTTCTTTCTTTATCGTTAAGTATGGGGACGATCGCTCATCCCCATGAATTTGCATCATGTCGACAGCACGTCTGTCTGTCTGTCTGTCTATACACTAGGAACAATATTGTTTTCTTTTATGAGTATTTTCAAGTTGGGAAGAAAATATATTCAGTTTTGATCATCTAAAAATTGTATATAATATATACAGAAGTTGGTTTTGCAGACTTAAATCTTATTCTGGAGACCTTTCTCTATTGACTCACAGATTATAGGTTTGTCTCCGCTAAATCCTAAACCTGAACTGATAAGGGCAGTAAAAAAGTCCCCCCGGGTTAAATGTATTACAGATTCATCATAATAAGTGACTGTGCTCATCACGGTAATAATCCCTTATCAAACAGTGATGAATTTCATCGGCTGCTGTGGATAGATAGGGTTTGGTTATAAGTCAGCGAGCTTCGTCATTGCGTGAAACCTGTGATAGATGGGAGAATGTTTCCATTTGAGAATTGAATTGACATATTGTAGGTGTTTATATCAGGGGATTTACTTCTCCAGGTGTTCCCAGAGACAAAGCAACCTATAAAATAAAATTATGTTATTTCCCCCAAATAGGCGTAACTCGTCTTGTCCCTATAATTCATTTTACAGGGACATTTATATCAGTTTTAAAGGAATCACATGGTCCCCCCTAAAGACCAAGGTTTCCCATTCAATATATCCCATGGTATGGTAAAACATATTTAACCTCCAAATACAAGCCAGAGTACACATTTTGGAATAGACTCTGGTCATTGCCAAGACCAGCCTCTTCTGCAGGGATTTTATACTGATCGTCTATTTAGCAGTTTTGGAGGGTAGGGTGCTCTGTTACTGTGATGGGGGCACTGTGGCTGTGATATGGGCATTCTGGCTGTAATAGGGGCAATTTGGATGTGGTGTGGTCATTCTGGCTGTGATGGGAGCACTGTGGCTGTGATGGGGGCTCTGTCATTGTGATGGGGCACTGTGATTGTGATGGAGGCACTGTGGCTGTGATGGGGCATTCTGGCTGTAATAGGGGCATTTTGGGTGTGTTGTGGTCATTCTGGCTGTGATGGGAGCACTGTGGCTGTGGTGGGGCTCTGTTACTGTGACGGGGCACTGTTGCTGTGATATGGGCATTCTGGCTGTAACAGGGGCTCTGTGGCTGTAATAGGGGTATTCTGGCTGTAATGGGTGCTCTGTGGCTGCCATGTGGACATTCTGGTTGTGATGGGGACACTGGCTGTGAAGAAGGTACTGTGTCCTATGTGTGCTGCAGCTACTTTATCCCTAATGACTTTTCTCAAAAATGGACAGTTTTATATAAAAAGTTGCACTGCAGTTAATACATATAACAATACCACATTACATTACTATAATAATAGCGCTAGGTTTAAACTTAACGGAAATTTGCGAGTTTATTCCATGTGCTTATTTTAACAATCCAGTTATCCAGTTTAAGTGTCACTAAATGCAGTCTGGCTGCTCAGTTGGCAGCGTTTGGCAGACACCAGAATATCAAGATTGGGCAGCCCCTTTTTAGATACTGCCACAGTGCCCTCTGTAGATAATGCCACAGTGCCCTCCTTGTAGGTAGTGCAACAAAGACCTCCTTGTACGTACTGCCACACAGCCCCCCTCCAAGGTAGTGCCACACAGCCCCCAGTGTTTAGCAGACATAGGAACGTCAAGATTGGGCAGTCCCTTTTTAGATAGTGCCTCAGTGCCCTTTGTAGATGGTGCCACAGTGCCCTCTGTAGATAATGCCACAGTGCCCTCTGTAGATAATTCCACAGTGCCCTCTATAGATAATGCCACAGTGCCCTCTGTAGATAATGCCGCAGTGCCCCCCTCCCAGGTAGTGCCACACAGTCCCCCTCCCAGGTAGTGCCACACAGCCCCCTCCCAGGTAGTGCCACGTGGCACCCTCCCAGGTTGTGCGAAACAGCCCCCTTCCCAGGTTGTGCGAAACAGCCACCCTCCCAGGTTGTGCCACACAGACCAGCTCCCGGGCAGTGCCACACAGACCTCCACCCGGGTAATGCCACACAGACCCCCTCCCTGGTAGTGTGCGACACAGACCCCCTCCCTGGGAGTGCCACACAGCCTCCCTCCCTGGCATTGCCATACAGCCCCCTCTCTGGTAATGCCACACAGCCCTCCTCCCTGTAGGTAGCACCTTTGGGGCTCCCTCTAGGAGTGGAATCCCCAGTCAGAGCATTACCGACTCTCTGGCGGGGGATTCCTCTCTAGGAGGAGGCCTCGACATCACTGTCCATATATGGGTAGTCACTACCCAGAGTCGGCAAAGCACTGGCCGGGGATTCCGCTCCAGGAGAAGCCCCTGACGTCACTGTCCATATATAGACAGTAATGTCAGGGGCTCCCTCTAGGAGTGGAATCCCCGGCCAGAGTGTCAACAACGCTTTGGCTGGGAATTCCGCTTCAGGAGTCTCTGACGTCACTACCTATATATGGACATTGACGTCAGGGGCTTCTCTAGGAGCGGAATCCCCGACAAGAGGGTCGGCAACGCTCTGGCCGAGGATTCCACTCCTGAAGGAGCCATAATGGCTGCTAAGGCACCTCGGCTGCGGAGTGGGTCCGCGGCGGGTGCTGACGCCGGCCCTGCTCTATGTACAGGAGGGTGGGGGTGGCACTATCTACAGGGGGGTATGTAGCATTTTCTACAGGGTGGGGTGCGGCGCTACTCCTTCGGCCTGCTCTCTGGTGCTTCGGTGCACCCCTGAGACCCCTGATCTAGACAATGAAGATATTAATAGTTATCATTGTGTTAAATATGGGACACTATTGCAGCAACCTAGGGGATGTTGGGAGTAGTAGTCCTCTATCACAATCTGGTCACGTGGTTCACGATGGCAGGGTCCCTCCACTAGACCTCCCACACTACTAGGGCTGACACAGTGATGAGGGGGCTTGCACTTAGGTGATGGTGGTAGTTGTTCCCCCCGGGGCACTCTCTGTGTAGTGTCCCTTTGCTGATAGAAGGTGCCCTTGAAGTGTAGTGCAAATGATAGGCGGGAGACTGTAATGCAATATAACAGATAACTCTGGTTTCTTTACTTGTCAGGAAATGCAGAACACTTCTAAGATGGAGGTACACAATCTTACAAGGCAGTCATGGAGCAAGATTTCCCAAATTCCTCAAATAGTGATTCCTCTAGGTTGCAGTTCCCAACTGATTCGTACACAAATATCTTGTATTTTCTATAGTTTCTCTCAGTGAGTGCAGATATTCAAAGATGTGCAGCAATCAAATGTCAGGTGCCGATGTTGCTAAGCCAGGAAGTCTAAAGGCCCTATTACACAGGCCAATAATCGGGCAAACGAGTGTTCATATGTACGCTTGTTCCCGATCATTGCCCTGTGTAATCATGGCAACGATCATCTGATTAACGTGCAAACGCTCATTCATCAGCTGATCTGCTTTTTTAATGCAGAATTAAAAATCGTTGTCGGCAGCACGTCTCCCTGTGTAATCAGTGAGATGCGCTGCCGACATGATGAAAATGTATAGGGATGAGCGTTCATAGCAACGAGCGCTCGTCCCTATTCACTTCCAATCATTGCTCCGTGTGATAGGAGCAAATGAGCGCCAATCAACAAGCTGTCTCGTTTATCGGCGTTCGTGTACACAGCCCATGTCAGGCCGAGTAATAGTACCTTAAAGGGGTTGTCCACCTTCTGACAACTGGATAGGTCATCAGTATGTCATCGGTGCGGACACCGCACCAATAAGCCCCTCCGGTGGCCTGCGGGCACCAGATGTTGTGGCACATAATGCTGTGTATGGAGCCCGAAAGCAATTGGCTCCGTACATAGCATAGTGGCCGTGCTGCAGAACTGTAGGTCTGCTCCTATTCACTTGAATAGGAGCAGAGCTGCACTACTGCAGCTCGGTCGCTATTCTGTGGCCGGAGTCAACTGCTTCTGGCTTGTACGTCTGGTGCACGGAGGCACCAGACCAGCTGATCTGTGCAGGGCCCGGGTGTCGGACCCCCACAGATCATGTACTGATGACCTATCCAGTGGATAGGTCATCAGTTGTCAGAAGCTGGAAAACCCCTTTAAGGCCTAGCCTAAGCTGTGATGCCCTCACCCAGTAAAAATCTCCTCACAGGCTTGTCTCTAACTGAACTGAACTCACACTACACTGGACAGGAAGGGATCAAGCCCATGATAGTTGAGTTCTGCCCTCCTTCCAGAAGCATCTAAAGATACTCAATACAGAAGATAGGGACCTGCTCTAGCCACATCAATTCATGCCCAACACATTACAGTATTTCTCATAAGTAAAGGCAAACAGAGCAAACATTAATTTAAACCAGGTCACTGACTGGAATAAAGTTAAATTCATTCCTATAGATAAACAAATGACATATCACCTTTAGTAGTGTCCTAGTGGGACACTACACTATGCTTTAGTTTGATGATAGCATCCCGTTACATCTGATTTAGTGTACCAACTATAGGCACAGGCTTAATGTATAGCTGTCACCTTCCTCTGCATAATAATACCATCCTGACTTATGATAATCCCCTGTAAACCTCCTATATTTGTGACACGTTCTGTAAGGATAGTAGGGGTAATATTACTTCAGGGCAGTATGCAGCTGCAGAGAAATTTCAAATATAACTCTCACAATCTAGGGGTATGTGGACCCACTAGGCCGCTCCGCCGTAGCGCAGAGGCAGCTGGCCAAGTCAAAGTCTATGCAAGGTCTAAACAAAAGTTCGTAGGACAAGGGAACCTGAGACAGTTCAGACTGTGGCAGAGGCTTTGGCATGGATGTGGCTAGACCTGGCAGGTAGCGCCAGACGTGGCGGATGACACCAGACGTGGTGTATAACAGCAGATGTGGCAGGTGGCGCCAGACGTGGCGGATGACACCAGACGTGGTGTATAACAGCAGATGTGGCAGGTAGCACCAGACATGGCGAATGACACCAGACGTGGTGTATAACAGCAGATGTGGCAGGTAGCGCCAGACATGGCGGATGACACCAGACGTGGTGTATAACAGCAGACGACACAACACGACTCCAACACTAGAGAGGCTCAGAAACAAAACACAGCACGGGATACAGGATACTAGTAGCAGTGCACGGGAACACTGGGAGCAGGATAACACTAAGGGACACTTAGCAATACGAACATGGGTAGACAACAACAACGCTCAGGCAAGGAGTGGAAGGGCGGAGCATTTTTTATAGTCCAGGGTGATCTGGGGATAGGTTAGGGAAACTTTAGGGAGCGTACCCTATAGAACAGTCCAGGGCAGGTAGGCCGCGCCAGCTGGCGTCTCCGGGAAGGAAGATGCTGGCAGACGGCCAGGAGGTTGCGGTTGCAGCCGTTCACCGAAGGTGAGCTGTGGCGGTCTGCGGTCGCAGTTGTGGCAATAACCCAAGAAGGTGTACTGTGAGTCTTATTGTGACTTTATTAACCCTTTAAACAGGAAGTTCAGCACCAAAATCTGCACATCTGGTGGACCATAGAAAGTTTTTCTCTCGAGTCCTGGACAATAAAGCAGAGTTTTGAAACTTGATTATGCTGTCACACCTCTTAATAAATTTGGCTCATCTTAGACCCTCCTAAAGATAGATGTGTGCTACAATTTGTAGCATTTTCTGTTTTTAGTAAGAATAAATCTGTCGGAACGTTGTCAGCCTCCCGAATAACCCCAAGCACTTTTCTCTCGGCTTTTAAAAAATAACGAGTGGTGAGAAAAGTGACAATATGCAGTTCAAATATGGCGTGCACCAAAATTTGCCGCATTTTACACCACAAAATTGGTGCAAATTACTTGATGAATTACTCCCAAAGTGCCTACGGCTCAGCAGGGGCGCTGTGTGCTGCTGTATAGCCTCTGTGCACAAGGCTCTGCAAAAATTTGAAACCATCACAAGCAAATCTTCAACTTGTTTTTATTTGGCTCAGCCTCCTTATGTGTTAGAGAACCTCTTAGAAATTCACAGAAAACATGTATTTTCATGACTGTCATGTCATTTAGGTAATGATTAATATTAAGTCCCTCTTGGCATCTGCCCATTGGCTTACGTTTACAATGGAAGCCACACTGCAGTACAAGATCTGTCGTACAATGGATACCACCGGTATAGTGGGGTATGTCAGGTTCCGTTGTGTTATCAGTCGTGGTTTCCGTTGATAAGAAGGACAGTACTGCAGTGCAAATCTGACGGAATTTGCAATGGAGGCTCCAAACCAAATGTGAATGCAGCCTAACTAGGTACATTTTCATTAAAATGGCGTCACTCTATGTAAGTTAATTATTTGGCAAACATAACTGCAGATGAGCTCAGTAAAATATTCTCCTATATCTTCTAATTTTTGCGAACTAAACTATTCCCAGTAGAATATTAACATTTAGTAAAAAAGATTTCCTCATTATTTATCTTATTGGGAAGAATTGGTAACGGGTTTGTCTCATGAAGACAACCCCTTTCGTTATACCCTATTGAGAATTCTAGATGTGAATTCCCTTCTATGAGCCCGGACGGAGAGCCGCTCTGAACGCTCTCATTGGAATTTACCGGGGGTGCCTGGAATGCGACCTGGGGCGATCAGCTGACTGAATTCTGAAATTGAATTATTCTTCAAAAAGAACTATAAAAAAATTTGAAAAATTTGAAAAAAGGAGAAAAAAATTATTGAATTCATACTCACTCATGTTAAAAAGCCGCTGCTACATTCAATGTAAGCCACATAAGTATACCAGGACTGGAATGAAGTGTCAAGAGCAAAATGCATAAAATAAGCCAATCAAATACCTCGATACAGAAAAAGTGGAACATACAGACCAAGGGGTAACCCACTCCGACACGGGTTTCGCCCCGCTTCTTCTGGGGTTCTCATTCTGCAATGTTTGGGGCTGGTTTAAATATAACACTGGACCAATGAGGTGATACCAAGACACCTGCTATGAGGTTTGTTGTAACGGACAATGTGTATCTCAATAATTTATTTCTACATTTCCATGTGACACGTGAAAATAAGTTTTATTATCTGAACATTTTCGAAATTGATATGATAGTAATCACAATTCTTCTAAATTTCAGGTCCAGATTATCAATCAAAATGAATCCATCGGTAGCAGAAGGCTATTCGGTCTCTCCAACCAGTCCAGATCGGCCATTTCCACCAGTGGTTCGATCTCATGCAGTCTCAGAAGTGACCCCAGCAAAAAAAATAACCTTCTTTAGGAGCGGAGATCCTCAGTTCAGTGGAGTAAAGATGGCCATTAATCGTCGTAGTTTTAAAAGTTTCAGCGCCCTCATGGATGATCTTTCAAGCAAAGTTCCATTGCCATTTGGAGTTCGGACTATCACTACTCCTCGGGGTACACATAATATAAGCAGACTGGAGCAACTTCAAGATGGGGGAAGTTATATATGTTCTGACAAAAAATATGTACTACCCATTGCTGGACGTAAAGTGGGCACTCAGAGAGCCAGTCGTCCAGTCAGTGCCCGAAAGCAAGGTCAACATGAGGACCCGGCAGAGGAATACCCTGCAACTCACTTTCAACAGGTGCCGAAAGTAAGGAAGAAAATTGTGTTAGTAAAGAATGGGGATCCAACAATTAGACGATCTATCATCCTAAATCGTCGGAACGCTCGAAACTTCAGGACTTTTCTTGAGGATGCATCAGATGTCTTGCAATATACCGTGCGAAGGTTGTATACTGTGGATGGAAGAAGAGTAAGTAGTCCGTTGGCTTTATAAAGCAAATGGTTCTTCGCTACAAAATTGAGCATATATGGTACAATATTTCCAAAATCTAAAAAAATCGATAGCTTTATAGGGTTGCAACATTTTGAAATTGAAGAATATGACTTGAATCTCTTGTCCACTGAAAGTGGTGTGACATTAGGGGTTGCCGAATATTTGTTTGTGTGGAGAAAATACGTGGCGGTGTCCTTTGCGCTGTCCAGTGCTCCTCTGTGGGTTCTCCTTTATGCAGAAGATCTGCGATATGATGCTACTATCAATCCCTGGATTGGTCTTCAAGTAATATTAGTTATGTTCCTGCTTGCCTTACTACAATTTAGTTTGTTGTCAACATTGTTATTGGGTGCTATGATTTCGAGTTACACCTTTAGGGCTTATTCACACGAACAAGTGTCAAATTGTCCGTGAAAAACATCAGTTTTTCACAGCCGATATGCATCCGTGCGGGACCCAATTTCACAGATCCCACATAGACTTGAGTCTATGAGGGATCCATGAAATTGGGCAAAAATGAGACATGTCCTACTTTTTCACGTGCCGTTCTTATGTTCCGTTAAAAAAAATGGCTGTGTGAACAGCCCCATAGAAATACATTGATTTTAATGCAGCCATGTGACGGCTGTTAAAGTCGTTCGTGTGAATAACCACTTGGCTGAACTGGCTCCTGATGGTGCCCAAATGACCCTTAGCCTTGTAAGAAGATAGCAACATTATAAAATGGCGGTATACTTGTGTGATTACATATCATGATCATTGCACAATAATGTAATAATTGTAGACATAACTTTACAAATAACATCCTACATATCAGTCATTACCTACAATGGTATATGATGGATAGGATGGGCCTGGGGCATAGCTAGGCTTTCCTTCACAAGGGTCAAAGACTAAGGGCCCTTTTACACGGGTCAATTATCGGTATAACGAGCGTTCACAGAACGCTTGTCCCAATCATTGCCCAGTGTAAACATTCCACAGATAGATAGATATGAGATAGATATAAGATAGATAGATAGATAGATAGATAGATAGATAGACGAGTAGATTGACAGACAGACAGATAGAAAAGTTGATTGATAGACAGACAGACAGACAGACAGACAGACAGACAGACAGACAGACAGACAGACAGACAGATAGATAGATAGATAGATAGATAGATAGATAGATAGATAGATAGATAGATAGATAGATAGATAGATAGATAGATATGAGATAGATATGAGATAGATATGAGATAGATAGATAGATAGATAGATAGATAGATAGATAGATAGATAGATAGATAGATAGATAGATAGATAGATAGATATGAGATAGATAGATAGATAGATAGATAGATAGATAGACAGACGAGTAGATTGACAGACAGACAGATAGAAAAGTTGATTGATAGACAGACAGATAGATAGATAGACACAGACAGACAGACAGACAGATAGATAGATACACTGGCGGATTAAGTAGACCATAGGCCCTGGGCTGTTACCCATAGTTGGGCCCCCTTCTCCACCGCCGCCCTGTAACTATTGTTAACACTTCCTTTTTGTCCAGACATTAACAAATGGGTGTTACTACTCCCCTTGTCAAAAGGCTGTGTCCCCACATGCTGACAGTCTCCAACCATCGATGACAGTATCGCACCGTGTAGGGACACATTCTCCTGACAAGGGGAATAGTAACACTTATTTGTCTATCAGTCCTGGACTGCACAAAGACTTTGTGAAATACAAGGATTTCCTATAATAAACATGTCAGTAGAGATGACAGATTGTCTATAAATCTAGTGAATCACAGGTGACGACGTAGTTTTTTTCCTCTTCTCCATCCAGTCCAGACTTCATGAAGACTTCTCCTGGCCATGACCCATTTCTGCAGAATTTGCCACTCAGATGTCTTTGGCTCCTCACTTTTCCAACATTTCCACACCTATAAACAAAGATAATATTATCATGGTGCTACACACTGTGCCCCTAAATATAATAGCACCAAACACTGTGCCCCTAAATATTATAGCACCATAGACTGCGCCCCTGAATATAATTGTGTCAAACACTGTAGATAGCACCACACACAGCCCCCTGTAAATAGCGCTACGCAGTCCTCCCCCTCTATAAATAGCGTCACAAAGCCCTCCCCCTCTTGTATATATTGCTACACAGCAATCCCCCTTAGATATAGTGATACACAGCGCTCCCTTCTATAATGGTGCTATACAACAATCCCCCCTTGTATATTGTGCTACACAGCGTCTCCCCCCTTGGACCTGCAGCTCTTGTAATTGCTCAGTATAATGTCCCCCGTAGCTGCCCCCACAGTATATTGCCACCCATAGCTGCCCCCACAGTATAATGCCCTTCATAGCTGCCTCTACACAGTATAATGCCTCCATAGCTGCGACACAGTATAATGCCCCCATAGCCGCGACACAGCATAATGCCCCCATAGCCGCGACACCGTATAATGCCTCCATAGCTGTGACACAGTATAATGCCCCCATAGCTGCAACACAGTATAATGCCCCCATAGCTGCAACACAGTATAATGCCTCCATAGCTGCGACACAGTATAATGCCTCCATAGCTGTGACACAGTATAATGCCCCCATAGCTGTGACACAGTATAATGCCCCCATAGCTGCAACACAGTATAATGCCCCCATAGCTGCAACACAGTATAATGCCTCCATAGCTGTGACACAGTATAATGCCCCCATAGCTGTGACACAGTATAATGCCTCCATAGCTGCGACACAGTATAATATCCCCATAGCTGTGACACAGTATAATGTCCTCCATAGCTGCGACACAGTATAATGCCTCCATAGCTGCTACACAGTATAATGCCTCCATAGCTGCTACACAGTATAATTCCCCCATAGCTGCTACACAGTATAATGCCTCCATAGCCGCGACACAGTATAATGCCTCCATAGCTGTGACACAGTATAATGCCCCCATAGCTGCTACACAGTATAATGCCTCCATAGCCGCAACACAGTATAATGCCTCCATAGCTGCGACACAGTATAATGCCCCCATAGCTGCTACACAGTATAATGCCTCCATAGCTGCCTCTACACAGTATAATGCCCCCATAGCTGCGACACAGTATAATGCCTCCATAGCTGCCTCTACACAGTATAATGCCCCCGTAGCTGCGACACAGTATAATGTCCCCATAGCTGCGACACCGTATAATGTCCTCCATAGCTGTGACACAGTATAATGCCCCCATAGCTGCGACACAGTATAATGCCTCCATAGCTGCTACACAGTATAATGCCCCCATAGCTGTGACACAGTATAATGCCCCCATAGCTGTGAGACAGTATAATGCCTCCATAGCTGCGACACAGTATAATGTCCTCCATAGCTGTGACACAGTATAATGCCCCCATATCTGCCTCTACACAGTATAATGCCTCTATAGCTGCAACACAGTATAATGCCTCCATAGCTGCCTCTACACAGTATAATGACCTCATAGCTGTGACACAGTATAATGCCTCCATAGCTGCAACACAGTATAATGCCCCCATAGCTGCTACACAGTATAATGCCCCATAGCTGCGACACAGTATAATGCCCCCATAGCTGCGACACAGTATAATGCCCCCATAGCTGTGACACAATATAATGCCTCCATAGCTGCTACACAGTATAATGCCTCCATAGCTGCCTCTACACAGTATAATGCCTCCATAGCTGCTACACAGTATAATGCCCCCATAGCTGCGACACAGTATAATGCCCCCATAGCTGTGACACAGTATAATGCCTCCATAGCTGCGACACAGTATAATGCCTCCATAGCTGCGACACAGTATAATGTCCTCCATAGCTGTGACACAGTATAATGCCTCCATAGCTGCTACACAGTATAATGCCCCATAGCTGCAACACAGTATAATGCCCCCATAGCTGTGACACAGTATAATGCCCCCATAGCTGCGACACAGTATAATGCCCCATAGCTGTGACACAGTATAATGCCCCCATAGCTGTGACACAGTATAATGTCCCCATAGCTGCTACACAGTATAATGCCCCCATAGCTGCGACACAGTATAATGCCCCATAGCTGTGACACAGTATAATGCCCCATAGCTGTGACACAGTATAATGCCCCCATAGCTGTGACACAGTATAATGCCCCCATAGCTGCGACACAGTATAATGCCCCATAGCTGTGACACAGTATAATGCCCCCATAGCTGTGACACAGTATAATGCCCCCATAGCTGTGACACAGTATAATGTCCCCATAGCTGCTACACAGTATAATGCCCCCATAGCTGCGACACAATATAATGCCCCCATAGCTGTGACACAGTATAATGCCCCATAGATGTGACACAGTATAATGCCTCCATAGCTGCGACACAGTATAATGTCCTCCATAGCTGTGACACAGTATAATGTCTCCATAGCTGTGACACAGTATAATGCCTCCATAGCTGCGACACAGTATAATGCCTCCATAGCTGCTACACAGTATAATGCCTCCATAGCTGTGACACAGTATAATGCCCCATAGCTGCTACACAGTATAATGTCCTCCATAGCTGTGACACAGTATAATGTCTCCATAGCTGCGACACAGTATAATGCCTCCATAGCTGCTACACAGTATAATGCCTCCATAGCTGCTACACAGTATAATGTCCTCCATAGCTGTGACACAGTATAGTGCCCCCATAGCTGCGACACAGTATAATGCCCCCATAGCTGCGACACAGTATGCCTCCATAGCTGCTACACAGTATAATGCCCCCATAGCTGCGACACAGTATAATGCCCCCATATCTGTGACACAGTATAATGCCTCCATAGCTGCGACACAGTATAATGTCCTCCATAGCCGCAACACAGTATAATGCCTCCATAGCTGCTACACAGTATAATGTCCCCATAGCTGTGACACAGTATAATGCCTCCATAGCTGCTACACAGTATAATGTCCCCATAGCTGTGACACAGTATAATGCCCCCATAGATGTGACACAGTATAATGCCCCCATAGCTGCAACACAGTATAATGCCTCCATAGCTGCTACACAGTATAATGTCCTCCATAGCTGTGACACAGTATAGTGCCCCCATAGCTGTGACACAGTATAATGCCCCCATAGCTGCGACACAGTATGCCTCCATAGCTGCTACACAGTATAATGCCCCCATAGCTGTGACACAGTATAATGCCCCCATATCTGTGACACAGTATAATGCCTCCATAGCTGCGACACAGTATAATGTCCTCCATAGCCGCAACACAGTATAATGCCTCCATAGCTGCGACACAGTATAATGTCCTCCATAGCCGCAACACAGTATAATGCCTCCATAGCTGCTACACAGTATAATGTCCCCATAGCTGTGACACAGTATAATGCCTCCATAGCTGCTACACAGTATAATGTCCCCATAGCTGTGACACAGTATAATGCCCCATAGCTGTGACACAGTATAATGCCTCCATAACTGCCTCCACACGGTATAATGCACCCATAGCTGTGACACAGTATAATGCCCCCATAGCCGCAACACAGTATAATGCCTCCATAGCTGCCTCTACACAGTATAATGCCTCCATAGCTGCCTCTACACAGTATAATGCCTCCATAGATGTGACACAGTATAATGCCCCCATAGCCGCAACACAGTATAATGCCCCCATAGCCGCAACACAGTATAATGCCCCCATAGCCGCAACACAGTATAATGCCCCCATAGCTGCTACACAGTATAATGCCTCCATAGCCGCAACACAGTATAATGCCTCCATAGCTGCAACACAGTATAATGCCTCCATAGCTGCCTCTACACAGTATAATGTCCCTCATAGCTGCCTCCACACAGTATAATGTCTCCATAGCTGCGACACAGTATAATGCCTCCATAGCTGCGACACAGTATAATTCCCCCATAGCTGCTACACAGTATAATGCCTCCATAGCTGCCTCTACACAGTATAATACTCCATAGCTGCGACACAGTATAATGCCTCCATAGCCGCAACACAGTATAATGCCTCCATAGCTGCCTCTACACAGTATAATGTCCCTCATAGCTGCCTCCACACAGTATAATGTCTCCATAGCTGCGACACAGTATAATGCCTCCATAGCTGCTACACAGTATAATGCCTCCATAGCTGCTACACAGTATAATGCCTCCATAGCTGCCTCTACACAGTATAATGCCTCCATAGCCGCAACACAGTATAATGCCTCCATAGCTGCCTCCACACAGTATAATGCCCCCATAGCTGCGACACAGTATAATGCCTCCATAGCTGCCTCTACACAGTATAATGACCCTCATAGCTGCCTCCACACAGTATAATGCCCCCATAGCTGCGACACAGTATAATCCCTCCATAGCTGCTACACAGTATAATGCCTCCATAGCTGCGACACAGTATAATGTCCTCCATAGCTGTGACACAGTATAATGTCTCCATAGCTGTGACACAGTATAATGCCTCCATAGCTGCTACACAGTATAATGCCTCCATAGCTGCGACACAGTATAATGCCTCCATAGCTGCTACACAGTATAATGCCTCCATAGCTGCTACACAGTATAATGTCCTCCATAGCTGTGACACAGTATAGTGCCCCCATAGCTGCGACACAGTATAATGCCCCCATAGCTGCGACACAGTATGCCTCCATAGCTGCTACACAGTATAATGCCCCCATAGCTGCGACACAGTATAATGCCCCCATATCTGTGACACAGTATAATGCCTCCATAGCTGCGACACAGTATAATGTCGTCCATAGCCGCAACACAGTATAATGCCTCCATAGCTGCTACACAGTATAATGCCCCATAGCTGTGACACAGTATAATGCCTCCATAGCTGCTACACAGTATAATGTCCCCATAGCTGTGACACAGTATAATGCCCCATAGCTGTGACACAGTATAATGCCTCCATAACTGCCTCCACACGGTATAATGCACCCATAGCTGTGACACAGTATAATGCCCCCATAGCCGCAACACAGTATAATGCCTCCATAGCTGCCTCTACACAGTATAATGCCTCCATAGATGTGACACAGTATAATGCCCCCATAGATGTGACACAGTATAATGCCCCCATAGCCGCAACACAGTATAATGCCCCCATAGCCGCAACACAGTATAATGCCCCCATAGCCGCAACACAGTATAATGCCCCCATAGCTGCTACACAGTATAATGCCTCCATAGCCGCAACACAGTATAATGCCTCCATAGCTGCAACACAGTATAATGCCTCCATAGCTGCCTCTACACAGTATAATGTCCCTCATAGCTGCCTCCACACAGTATAATGTCTCCATAGCTGCGACACAGTATAATGCCTCCATAGCTGCGACACAGTATAATTCCCCCATAGCTGCTACACAGTATAATGCCTCCATAGCTGCCTCTACACAGTATAATGCTCCATAGCTGCGACACAGTATAATGCCTCCATAGCCGCAACACAGTATAATGCCTCCATAGCTGCCTCTACACAGTATAATGTCCCTCATAGCTGCCTCCACACAGTATAATGTCTCCATAGCTGCGACACAGTATAATGCCTCCATAGCTGCTACACAGTATAATGCCTCCATAGCTGCCTCTACACAGTATAATGCTCCATAGCTGCGACACAGTATAATGCCTCCATAGCCGCAACACAGTATAATGCCTCCATAGCTGCCTCCACACAGTATAATGCCCCCATAGCTGCGACACAGTATAATGCCTCCATAGCTGCCTCTACACAGTATAATGACCCTCATAGCTGCCTCCACACAGTATAATGCCCCCATAGCTGCGACACAGTATAATCCCTCCATAGCTGCTACACAGTATAATGTCCCTCATAGCTGCCTCCACACAGTATAATGCCCCCATAGCTGCGACACAGTATAATGCCTCCATAGCTGCCTCTACACAGTATAATGACCCTCATAGCTGCCTCCACACAGTATAATGCCCCCATAGCTGCGACACAGTATAATGCCTCCATAGCTGCCTCTACACAGTATAATGACCTCATAGCTGCCTCCACACAGTATAATGCCTCCATAGCCGCAACACAGTATAATGCCCCCATAGATGTGACACAGTATAATGCCCCATAGATGTGACACAGTATAATGCCCCATAACTGCTACATAGTATAATGCCCCATAGATGTGAAACAGTATAATGCCCCATAACTGCTACACAGTATAATGCCCCATAGCTGCTACATAGTATAATGCCCCATAGATGTGACACAGTATAATGCCCCATAACTGCTACACAGTATAATGCCCCATAGCTGCTACATAGTATAATGCCCCATAGCTGCGACACAGTATAATGCCCCCATAGATGTGACACAGTATAATGCCCCATAGATGTGACACAGTATAATGCCTCCATAGCTGTGACACAGTATAATGCCCCCATAGCTGCAACACAGTATAATGCCCCCATAGCTGCAACACAGTATAATGCCTCCATAGCTGCGACACAGTATAATGCCTCCATAGCTGTGACACAGTATAATGCCCCCATAGCTGTGACACAGTATAATGCCCCCATAGCTGCAACACAGTATAATGCCCCCATAGCTGCAACACAGTATAATGCCTCCATAGCTGTGACACAGTATAATGCCCCCATAGCTGTGACACAGTATAATGCCTCCATAGCTGCGACACAGTATAATATCCCCATAGCTGTGACACAGTATAATGTCCTCCATAGCTGCGACACAGTATAATGCCTCCATAGCTGCTACACAGTATAATGCCTCCATAGCTGCTACACAGTATAATTCCCCCATAGCTGCTACACAGTATAATGCCTCCATAGCCGCGACACAGTATAATGCCTCCATAGCTGTGACACAGTATAATGCCCCCATAGCTGCTACACAGTATAATGCCTCCATAGCCGCAACACAGTATAATGCCTCCATAGCTGCGACACAGTATAATGCCCCCATAGCTGCTACACAGTATAATGCCTCCATAGCTGCCTCTACACAGTATAATGCCCCCATAGCTGCGACACAGTATAATGCCTCCATAGCTGCCTCTACACAGTATAATGCCCCCGTAGCTGCGACACAGTATAATGTCCCCATAGCTGCGACACCGTATAATGTCCTCCATAGCTGTGACACAGTATAATGCCCCCATAGCTGCGACACAGTATAATGCCTCCATAGCTGCTACACAGTATAATGCCCCCATAGCTGTGACACAGTATAATGCCCCCATAGCTGTGACACAGTATAATGCCTCCATAGCTGCGACACAGTATAATGTCTCCATAGCTGCGACACAGTATAATGTCCTCCATAGCCGCAACACAGTATAATGCCTCCATAGCTGCTACACAGTATAATGTCCCCATAGCTGTGACACAGTATAATGCCTCCATAGCTGCTACACAGTATAATGTCCCCATAGCTGTGACACAGTATAATGCCCCATAGCTGTGACACAGTATAATGCCTCCATAACTGCCTCCACACGGTATAATGCACCCATAGCTGTGACACAGTATAATGCCCCCATAGCCGCAACACAGTATAATGCCTCCATAGCTGCCTCTACACAGTATAATGCCTCCATAGCTGCCTCTACACAGTATAATGCCTCCATAGATGTGACACAGTATAATGCCCCCATAGCCGCAACACAGTATAATGCCCCCATAGCCGCAACACAGTATAATGCCCCCATAGCCGCAACACAGTATAATGCCCCCATAGCTGCGACACAGTATAATGCCTCCATAGCTGCTACACAGTATAATGCCCCCATAGCTGCTACACAGTATAATGCCTCCATAGCCGCAACACAGTATAATGCCTCCATAGCTGCAACACAGTATAATGCCTCCATAGCTGCCTCTACACAGTATAATGTCCCTCATAGCTGCCTCCACACAGTATAATGTCTCCATAGCTGCGACACAGTATAATGCCTCCATAGCTGCGACACAGTATAATTCCCCCATAGCTGTGACACAGTATAATGCCTCCATAGCTGCCTCTACACAGTATAATGCTCCATAGCTGCGACACAGTATAATGCCTCCATAGCCGCAACACAGTATAATGCCTCCATAGCTGCCTCTACACAGTATAATGTCCCTCATAGCTGCCTCCACACAGTATAATGTCTCCATAGCTGCGACACAGTATAATGCCTCCATAGCTGCTACACAGTATAATGCCTCCATAGCTGCCTCTACACAGTATAATGACCCTCATAGCTGCCTCCACACAGTATAATGCCCCCATAGCTGCGACACAGTATAATGCCTCCATAGCTGCCTCTACACAGTATAATGACCTCATAGCTGCCTCCACACAGTATAATGCCTCCATAGCCGCAACACAGTATAATGCCCCCATAGATGTGACACAGTATAATGCCCCATAGATGTGACACAGTATAATGCCCCATAACTGCTACATAGTATAATGCCCCATAACTGCTACACAGTATAATGTCCTCCATAGCTGTGACACAGTATAATGCCCCATAGCTGCTACATAGTATAATGCCCCATAGATGTGACACAGTATAATGCCCCATAACTGCTACACAGTATAATGCCCCATAGATGTGACACAGTATAATGCCCCCATAGCTGCTACATAGTATAATGCCCCATAGCTGTGACACAGTATAATGCCCCATAGATGTGACACAGTATAATGCCCCATAAATGTGACACAGTATAATGCCCCATAGATGTGACACAGTATAATGCCTCCATATGTGCGTACCTAATAAATAAAAAAAAACATAATTACTTACCTATCCCGGTTCCCACGACGGTGGGGGATGCTTCTCCTCCTCTGCACTGTCCCGTGAGTGACTCCGTGCAGACAGGCGCAGATTCAGTTGGAAGCGGGCAGCGCGGCAGCTAGCCACGCTGCATAGTTTTTTAAGATTGTTTGCGGTTCGGGTCGCCCGAGATATGAGATAGATAGATAGATAGATAGATAGATAGATAGATATGAGATAGATAGATAGATAGATAGATAGATAGATAGATAGATAGATAGATAGATAGATAGATAGATAGATATGAGATAGATAGATAGATAGATAGATAGATAGATAGATATGAGATAGATAGATAGATAGATAGATAGATAGATAGATAGATAGATAGATAGATAGATAGATAGATAGATAGATAGATATGAGATAGATAGATAGATATGGGATAGATAAATAGATAGATAGATAGATAGATAGATAGATATGAGATAGATAGATAGATAGATAGATAGATAGATAGATAGATAGATAGATAGATAGATAGATAGATAGATAGATAGATAGATAGATAGATAGATAGATAGATAGATATGAGATAGATAGATAGATAGATAGATAGATAGATAGATAGATAGATAGATAGATAGATAGATAGATAGATAGATAGATAGATAGATAGATATGAGATAGATAGATAGATAGATAGATAGATAGATAGATAGATAGATAGATAGATAGATAGATAGATAGATAGATAGATAGATATGAGAAACATAGACAGATCAATGAATATGAGATGGATAGATGTGAAGTAGATAGATACAAGGTAGATACATTTATATATATTAGATAGATGATAGGTAGAGGAATTATTGTGGCATATGTATAGGTATATATGTATAGGTGTATATGTATAGGTGTATCCGTCTGCCACTAAAAGTAAGCATGTCCGAGAAACCATTGCTATCGTGTGACTACTCATCATGCTGCTCAGAAGGGACGAGGAAGACGGCTGCATTATCAGATTAAACATAATTAACTTTTAATCAGGCTTTACTCTGTCGGGGCTTGGCCTAGTCACATTTACTTTAAAGTGGCTGAATTATTTATTTTCATACTGAGTTTTTGTGGCGGGTTTTACTCAGTCTTGTATTTTGTTGTTCTCCATAAAGCCTATGTAGGGCTGTGTGCATGAAGCTTGAGACTGGCTGGGGAACCTTAAACATAGTAGGAGCTGGTACTTTCCGAAGAATTGGGACTAGTTGTGTGGGGGAACAATTTTTTTAATGTCAATGGGAAGCTGTGACTCAATGGGGGATATTCATTAATACTGACTTAAAGGAGTTTTCCAATAATTATTATTTATCACCTATCCAAAGGGTAGGTGATAAATATCTGATCGCTAGGAGTCCGACCACTGGGAAGCCCACCGATCATGAAAACAGGCTTACCTTGGCCTTCTGGGAGCCCCGTAGGAATTGAGCGGTAGTGCGCATGCTCGGCAACGGCTCCATTCATTTCTGTGGGGCTGCCGAGCACCATCTTTGGCAGCCCCATAGAAATGAGGGAAAATGCGTATGGTTATTTTTCATTTTTTTTGTATTAGAAAGTGCATCTAACCCCAGGGCCACCAACATGTAGGGGTCTCCACTGCCCCTTTCCTAACACAAACTGACCACATCAGGGACCTTGAGGCTTAGAAGTGTACAAACTTTCTTAGCAGCTGAAATGCTTCCCTATCTACTCTGTACAAATTGAAATGGTGGTTAAAGACCTTGTTCACATCTGCATCAGAGGCAGGTGGGTGTTCATCGTTCATCGTGCACCGGACTTGTACTGAATACTCTGTTATTCCTCATGGAAATGTTTAAATAAATTGACAACTGGGTGTTACTTGTCAATGAGGTGTGACTCTGTTTAATTGTCATGAGGAATGGTGACGCCCAGTTGTCAATTTATTTATACATTTCCAGGTGGAATAACTGGAATGGCAAAACGCAGAGTACTTAGAATGGGTACGGCAGATTATTTACTAAAACAGGCATGTCAAGAGAGTAGACAGATCCTCTTTAAAGCTGGTAATAGACACAAACATTAAAAGGTATGTTCACCTTTCGACATCATTCTACAGTTTATATATAGACTTATTCTAAATAAAAAGTGAAATCAGTTTGTACACATATTGTATTATGTGTATTGTTCTGAATCTGAGTTAAGGCCTGTATTATAGTCCAGAGCTGTACTCACAATTCTGCTGGTTGTTATTGGAAACAGTCAGCAAACTTGCTATCAGACCCTATATATAAATTTAATTCAGTCACTTTTTCCTACCTTAGATTACTGTACAGTGCCTGTTGTAATGATTACACTTTTCAGAATGCAAATCATCAGACCAAGCTCAGTGCAGTCACTGAACAAGCAGGGAATACAAGAGGATTTCAGCTCTGAAGCCTGCCGAATTGTCAATGCAGCACTTACACATAGACTTTGCAATAATGTATTAAACAAAAAATTCACAGCTATGCCATTTTCCTCTGTGGAATAAGTAAGTACTTCTATCTGGTATTGCCACCATTGCAGAAACAACAACAAAGTACATTTACCAATGCCTTAAAAACTTACAATGTGATTTATGTACTCCAGATCAGGCACAAATTATTAGAACAAGGTTAGAGAGGATCTTGGAGGAACATATCCTATTTAGACCATAGAACAGTGATTCCCAACCTTTTAGCATTGGGGAACCCCTCGAAAAAATTTCAAAAGACGAATTATTTTTTTTTAACTTAATGTTCAGAAGTGCTACTTTTGCGGACTGCAATGTTCCAGATTTAAATGACGTAAAGTTATTTCTTGACACCTGATTTAAAAACCACGTACAGCCCAAAATGTTTACAAACATTTTCCCTGCCCCCTTATATAGGCCAGGCCCTCAACACATCAGTGTAATGCCCTTGAATCACGAGTAGTACACATGAACCCTTCATCAGACTCCAAAATTAATTCTGATCCCAGATGTCAGACCCCAAAATTAATTCAAACACCAGACCAAAAAATTTATGAAAACCTCTGATATCAGACCCCAAAATTAATTTAGACATCAGAACCAAAATTAATTCGGACCCCAGATCTCAGACCCCCAAATTAATTAAGACCCCAAATTTCTGAACACAAGATAATTCAGATCCCAGATTTTAACGTACTTCTTACTTCTTCTTTGTGACAGCTCCCACAGCAGCCCTTGCAGCTGATCTATAGTTAACTCACTAGCCTGGGCTATTCAGCGGTCACTTCTCTAGCAGTTGTTCAGACATGGAGTAGCAGTGTTGGCGAGAGCAGTGGGACTCAGTTCACATGAGAAGATCGGGAGCCTGACTGCAGCAGACTGAGGAAACAGCATAGCAAGAAAGCACACCCCTCTATCTCCTACTGAACGACATAATCCAGGTTTTGCACTGTGTAAATCACCGAACAGCACCGGCGCATGCATAGTGCAAACAAGCACAAAACCGGTCCGTAATCACAGTGGGATTTTTTTTCTGCGACCTGGAGCAGAAAACCTGTTGTGGTCCTGCGGAACCCCAGTTGAAAAAGACTGCCTTAGACATTGAGTTTTATTTGCTCTTTGTGAAATCTGTGGTATGAACATGTTTAGGTTCAAAGAGCTGTTTGAGGCCTTCAGAATGAAGGTCATAGTTGCCTATGAGTCTAAAACGGCCCTGCTCGTGAGGACCTACCATCTATAAAGGAAAGGGTAAGAGACAGTAGGTGAGGATAGAAACTGCTTATATAGTTGGGTAGTGGAGACAGTTTTTTTTGCAAATTATGACTTTTTTGAAAAGAGGTGGATTTTCTGGGTTCTTTTGAACGTTTGAAGGGTGCGAGAGAGTCTATTGTCTTGGGTAGCAAGTTCTATAGTATGACGAATGTACAGAAGAAATGAGGCGATGATGTGAGGATGAGACAAGAAGAGAGCAGAGAAGAAGGTCTTGCGATAATCAGAGATTGTGCACGGGGAGGTATCGGGGGATTAGGGCAGAGATGTACGGAGGGACAGGTTGTGGACTGCCATGTAGGTCATTTTCAGCATTTTTAAACGTTTTCGCTAGGGAATGGGTAACCAGTGAACGGATAGGTAGGGAGGAAAAAGCAGATTCGAGAATTGTCTTTAAGTTGGAGTTGGCAGAGGAGAATGACCTCATTCCACTTTACGTAAGATCATCTACACATGAAAAAGATTTTAAGGATCTGCACCAGACCAGGCAGTTCAGGAAAGGGCAACCTAAGAGCAGAATTTGATCCCAGGACCTACAGGTAGCTCTCACCAATACCAATGTCAACGTACGCGAGTCAATCATTAGAAAGAGGCAGCTCAAATAAGATCTACCTGGGAGTTGTGTCAGGAGAAAAACGTTGCAGTTCAGAAAAAACATCAGTGCAAGACTATAGTTTGGATAACACCAGAACGTCTGGAACAATGAGCTCTGGATAGTTAAAGACAGTAGAGTTATTTACCCACCGTACCAAAAAAGATGTTTGGCAAAAAACCATAGACAGAATTTCTTCAGAAGAACCTGATATCAACTGTAAAGCAAGGTGGTAAAAATGTTAATGTTTAAGATGCTGCATCAGGGCAAAGAAATTCTTCATTGTACCAAGAAGTGTCTAAGGGTATGGCAGATACATCGATGACCTCCTACTCATATGGGAGGGAGATGTATCTGCCATACAAGACTTTCTTACCTACCTTAACAATAATGAATTCAATTTGAGATTCACACATAAAATAGGCAGGAACAACATCAATTTCCTAGATTTAAACATAGTTGCTACAATTAATGAAGTAATACATTCTGAAATATATCAAAAACCTATTTCAGGAAACACCATATTACACGCCAGTTCGAACCATCCAAAACATACGATTACATCTATACCGGTAGGCGAACTCACAAGAGCCAAAAGGAATTGTAGTACAACACAGAGTTTTGAGAAAGAACAATCAAACATGAGTAAAAAACTAGCCAAAAGGGGGTATAAGAATTGGATGTTGAACAGGGCCAAAGAAATTGTTAGGACCAAGGATAGACACACTCTATTAATGGACAAAGAGTATGTAGCGACCAATACCAATAAACCAACCAAAGCAATTCCTACATTAAGTTTGCAATACAGCAATCAATTCTCCACTATCAGAAGTATGGTACAAAAGTACATTCCACTATTATATGATGATGACAAACTAGTAGATATATTAAAACAAGGATGCAGAATTGTAGCACGAAGAGGTCTAACAATAGGGAACACATTGTCCCCCTCACTACTACCATCAAACACTACTAAAGCCACATGGTTGGAGCAATTGGGTTTCTACAAGTGTGGATCCCACCCTTGTAAAATATGCAATTACACGAGAATAGTCCAAAAATTTGAAAACTCTAGTGGACAACAGAGTCATCCCATTAAATCATACATTAATTGCAATAGCGATTTTGTAATATATATAATAGAATGTACCAGCTGTAACCTGAAATATGTAGGAAGTACCACCAGGAAATACAAAACAAGAATCTTAGAACATCTTGGTTACATTAGGAACCCGGCAATTGTCAACATATCGAATGCCGCACGACATTTTATTACGTGTCATGACAGAAATACCACATATCTAAAAACATATGCCATCGAAAAAATTAAACACACGGCTCGTGGGGGAAATCTTAAAAAATTACTCCTAACACGAGAAGCCTTTTGGATATTTAATTTACAAACCAGGTTTCCGCACGGACTTAATTTAAAAAGAGAGCTAATGTTCCTATATTAACCAAAAATTAATAATGGATAAATAAATTTCCTATGGGAAAAATATATTGGAAAAACCAAATTGAAACAATACATACCTCATAATCCATAGCCAGACGAAATTTGAGTGTCATTGGTTTTCAATCGGAGTGGGAGTGTTTTGCGGGAGAGGGTGTACATAATAGGAAGTCTTTCCATCCTGCTCGATTGTAGATGTTCCATTGGAAAAAAGAATAAAAATGAATGTAATCTGTCATACAAAATCTAGAGGTTACAGCTAAAACAAGTTGGCAATGTAGTCAATATATGTTGTAGCATATGAGATACAAGTTAATTCTCAAATTCATGTTTTCAATAGTAGGATTGTCAAATCCCATATCTTTTTATCTAATATAGATTCAGTTTATATAACTTCATACCGCATGATAAACATACTATAAACTTGAAAATCTACACATATATAATATGTTCAATTAAAAATAACAGCTACTCATCAATAATTATTTCATATTGATCGAATTATGTCAACATTAAATGATAAACTATATAAAAAGGTTAATATATATGCACAGGAAATATTCAGGCAGTAACATTGATTATAGTAAAGATATGCATTGTAACACAGCTATATATAATTGCGTTTAGCAATGAATTCTATCTTATATGGCTGTGTAAATATGACACAGTAATGTTCTGTACAGAAATTAATTTATATGCATATATAGAGATTTTTTCCACTATCTTACAATGAATACCACAGCGAGGTACTATAGAAATAAAAAATATCAAAATATTTTATATTCTTAGATGTAATATTCATGATATACTCATTTATTTTACTATGTTAATTATCTTCAGATCCCAGCACACTATTTGCTGGTATTCGTAAAGTCTAATTTTATATGTTTTCCTTCTGTCTTATGTTTTGACTTTTCTATTTAGATCGGTTTGTTTTTACATACAATTGTCTAATTTCGAAACAAGATGTAACATCGGTATTAATTCAGCACCCATTCACACACAGATACTAAGCCCTATTTCTATTTATTGTGGAAAGCTTGAACCACGGTTTCTCATGCGGTTCTGAAGTAAGCCAGTATATTTTCCCCTTTCTTACATCAGGGCTCTTTTAAATAGTAAGATAATACAGCAAAGGGAAAATATAGCAACTAAGCCAATGTTGCTCGCATAACAATTCTTTTTTGCAATAATAATAGAATAATAAGTCAGATTTTTGTACTTTGTATACAAACTGACACATAATGATTTAAAAGATAAGACAAATTTTCCTGTGTTTTAGAAACACACAAGCTGTTCGCAATCATTTAATTCAGCTGGCCTCCTAGCTCCACCTAGTATAACACAGTATATAAGTTCATATCCATGGGCCCCAGTGTGTGAATGGATGCCATGATTAAGAGCACCAGTCGTGCTTGAAACGCGTAGGCGCTGAATACCTACAAAATACTGCCTTGATGCCTGAATGCACCTGATATCGAATTTTAAATTTTTGATACAAATAAAAGTGGGACCGAGATCCTTTTTAAATCACATACCTGCAGCGCTGGATCAAATTCTTTCCTAATCCACTATTGTTTGCCGCGGACCGTCGCGGAGATCCGGGCGAGGCGAAGGTGTCGGGTGCTGGAACGGTGAGCTGGAGGCTTCCTCCCCTTTACTTTAGTCATTACGGTCATATCTCTCGTGCTCACCTACACATATATCAAGAGTAACTATATGCAATATATATTGTTCAGCGAACAACAAATGATTACAGTTACCACACAAGGCAGCATATGTTCATTCTTTGTTTTATACATATAACCATCAAATAAGGAAAACAAATGAAAGTTATCTGGCTACAATTCAAGATATTAAAGTGGAATTAATTATATCGATCAATATGTCACACAACCAGCAGAGTTCAAGAGCTGAACTGGCAGCCTCGGTTTTTCTTGATAATAGTGATCACCACAACATGGATCTCTCATTACAAAACCAATTCAGAGAGTTGGAAAAAGTGTCGACGCAAGAGACCAAAATATGGTGGGATCTCACCACATTACGCAATTATCTTACCAAGAAAATGATTCCCCGAGGACTGCGTTTAAGAAAAACGCCAACGTTTGCTTATTCTCCCAACTTTACAGCGGAGTGGAATAACATATTATCGCAGTGTTCCTTAAGTTTGATGAATCTTATTGTGGAACAGGAAGAGCTAAAATTGGTAGAATTACAAGTGGATATCAAAACTCTCAAAGAGGAAATCCAAAAATCCTCCACCCTACCAGACTACAGAAAGTTGGAAATAAGAACATCACAATATTTGGAACAACTGGATAAATCGATTGCCGAGACTAAAAAAAGCAAATTCACGAGAGATATGAATGACTATGCCAAAAATGAAGTATACAACTGGAATCATCGGGATTATAGCAGACCAGGAACAAGATCCATCCTGAAAAAACCGAGAAAATTTAAAAGACGCAATGTGAGTCCCCATAGAGTAAGCTTCAGTTCAACAGAAATGGAAACTTCGGATGAAGCCATAGGAGGATTGGACGTGGATTTTCCAGCAAGCCATTATGCACAAAGATCCAACTACAGAGAAATATCAAACATGTCAAAAAACGGGGAAAAAGGGGGGGCAGGAAACACAAATCCAGCGGTAAATTACCCACCTCGGAAATTGAGGAATCAGAAGTACTAAACATGGACGTTATCAACTTGTCCTCTACTGTACTCACAAAGGCCCAAATAGAGGTACTGACGCTGGGTCTTAATTTCGTGCCGACCAGAGATTTTGACATCTTTACTACACTATTGGACATTAACAAGTTCATTAGGAACCTTACAATAAGGAGACATTTTTCATCTCAAGTGGAAACGGACACACTTTCGGCACTATCAGATGTCCCCCTTATAAAGAAAAACTCGAATGAATACCGACAATTCATGTTTCAAGAACAGTTGACGCTTATAAATCTGGAAGAACTTGCAGATAACACTGTAAAAGAACCAATTTCAAAATTGAACAATTTCACAACATCCAACTCAGCATATTATCCTATCAATTCAAGGACTGAGTCTATGGACAAATTTCAAGCCATTATAGAAAAAGAATTATTACACTTACAAGAATCTACTAGAGGGGGCCAACATAGACACAACTTATCCATTGCACATAAAAAAGCCATCAAGTCACTACAAGACAACAGGAATTTAGTTGTACGTATGTCCGACAAAGGGGGTAGCGTGACAGTATTGGATACGGATATATATGTCCAACAAATTATGGAGCTTCTTATGGATACAGAGACTTATCTAAAATTAGATCATAACCCAACCCAAATCTATCAGTTAGAACTAAAAGATCTACTAAACATTGGTTTAGATAATGGGGTTATCTCCAAAAAAGAATTAGATTATATACTTACCGAGCATCCCATTATACCCATATTTCACGCCCTACCCAAAACTCACAAGGGTATAGTCCCACCACCTATGCGACCTATAGTGTCGGGCATAGGGTCTCTCACAGAGAGGCTCTCAGAATGGCTCGATCTGTTATTACAGCCTCTTGTGCAGAGGGTCCCTGGTCATCTTAGGGACACGAAAGACGTCCTCCAGATATTTTCCAACAAAGTATGGGAACAGGATTATTCTTGGTTAAGTTGCGATGTGATCGCATTATATACAAGTATACCACATACAATTGCGGTCAAAGCTCTCAATTTTCACTTACTCAAATATGGCACATATGACAAGCA
Organism: Rhinoderma darwinii; assembly: GCF_050947455.1. Lineage (NCBI taxonomy): Eukaryota > Metazoa > Chordata > Amphibia > Anura > Rhinodermatidae > Rhinoderma > Rhinoderma darwinii. Next base: position 17,274,424 of record NC_134690.1, on the reverse strand, counting down.
TTTACAGGATTTCGCGAGAAATTCCCTTGTCTTCCTTATGTCCCATAACTACTTCAAATTCAATGGCCAGTACTATCTCCAAAAACGTGGAGTCTCCATGGGAGCCAAATTTTCACCATCAGTAGCCAACCTCGTTATGGCCTGGTGGGAAGAAATTACCATCTTTTCTATGTCCAATCCCTTCAACAAATACATACATTGGTATGGCAGATACATCGATGACCTCCTACTCATATGGGAGGGAGATGTATCTGCCATACAAGACTTTCTTACCTACCTTAACAATAATGAATTCAATTTGAGATTCACACATAAAATAGGCAGGAACAACATCAATTTCCTAGATTTAAACATAGTTGCTACAATTAATGAAGTAATACATTCTGAAATATATCAAAAACCTATTTCAGGAAACACCATATTACACGCCAGTTCGAACCATCCAAAACATACGATTACATCTATACCGGTAGGCGAACTCACAAGAGCCAAAAGGAATTGTAGTACAACACAGAGTTTTGAGAAAGAACAATCAAACATGAGTAAAAAACTAGCCAAAAGGGGGTATAAGAATTGGATGTTGAACAGGGCCAAAGAAATTGTTAGGACCAAGGATAGACACACTCTATTAATGGACAAAGAGTATGTAGCGACCAATACCAATAAACCAACCAAAGCAATTCCTACATTAAGTTTGCAATACAGCAATCAATTCTCCACTATCAGAAGTATGGTACAAAAGTACATTCCACTATTATATGATGATGACAAACTAGTAGATATATTAAAACAAGGATGCAGAATTGTAGCACGAAGAGGTCTAACAATAGGGAACACATTGTCCCCCTCACTACTACCATCAAACACTACTAAAGCCACATGGTTGGAGCAATTGGGTTTCTACAAGTGTGGATCCCACCCTTGTAAAATATGCAATTACACGAGAATAGTCCAAAAATTTGAAAACTCTAGTGGACAACAGAGTCATCCCATTAAATCATACATTAATTGCAATAGCGATTTTGTAATATATATAATAGAATGTACCAGCTGTAACCTGAAATATGTAGGAAGTACCACCAGGAAATACAAAACAAGAATCTTAGAACATCTTGGTTACATTAGGAACCCGGCAATTGTCAACATATCGAATGCCGCACGACATTTTATTACGTGTCATGACAGAAATACCACATATCTAAAAACATATGCCATCGAAAAAATTAAACACACGGCTCGTGGGGGAAATCTTAAAAAATTACTCCTAACACGAGAAGCCTTTTGGATATTTAATTTACAAACCAGGTTTCCGCACGGACTTAATTTAAAAAGAGAGCTAATGTTCCTATATTAACCAAAAATTAATAATGGATAAATAAATTTCCTATGGGAAAAATATATTGAAAAACCAAATTGAAACAATACATACCTCATAATCCATAGCCAGACGAAATTTGAGTGTCATTGGTTTTCAATCGGAGTGGGAGTGTTTTGCGGGAGAGGGTGTACATAATAGGAAGTCTTTCCATCCTGCTCGATTGTAGATGTTCCATTGGAAAAAAGAATAAAAATGAATGTAATCTGTCATACAAAATCTAGAGGTTACAGCTAAAACAAGTTGGCAATGTAGTCAATATATGTTGTAGCATATGAGATACAAGTTAATTCTCAAATTCATGTTTTCAATAGTAGGATTGTCAAATCCCATATCTTTTTATCTAATATAGATTCAGTTTATATAACTTCATACCGCATGATAAACATACTATAAACTTGAAAATCTACACATATATAATATGTTCAATTAAAAATAACAGCTACTCATCAATAATTATTTCATATTGATCGAATTATGTCAACATTAAATGATAAACTATATAAAAAGGTTAATATATATGCACAGGAAATATTCAGGCAGTAACATTGATTATAGTAAAGATATGCATTGTAACACAGCTATATATAATTGCGTTTAGCAATGAATTCTATCTTATATGGCTGTGTAAATATGACACAGTAATGTTCTGTACAGAAATTAATTTATATGCATATATAGAGATTTTTTCCACTATCTTACAATGAATACCACAGCGAGGTACTATAGAAATAAAAAATATCAAAATATTTTATATTCTTAGATGTAATATTCATGATATACTCATTTATTTTACTATGTTAATTATCTTCAGATCCCAGCACACTATTTGCTGGTATTCGTAAAGTCTAATTTTATATGTTTTCCTTCTGTCTTATGTTTTGACTTTTCTATTTAGATCGGTTTGTTTTTACATACAATTGTCTAATTTCGAAACAAGATGTAACATCGGTATTAATTCAGCACCCATTCACACACAGATACTAAGCCCTATTTCTATTTATTGTGGAAAGCTTGAACCACGGTTTCTCATGCGGTTCTGAAGTAAGCCAGTATATTTTCCCCTTTCTTACATCAGGGCTCTTTTAAATAGTAAGATAATACAGCAAAGGGAAAATATAGCAACTAAGCCAATGTTGCTCGCATAACAATTCTTTTTTGCAATAATAATAGAATAATAAGTCAGATTTTTGTACTTTGTATACAAACTGACACATAATGATTTAAAAGATAAGACAAATTTTCCTGTGTTTTAGAAACACACAAGCTGTTCGCAATCATTTAATTCAGCTGGCCTCCTAGCTCCACCTAGTATAACACAGTATATAAGTTCATATCCATGGGCCCCAGTGTGTGAATGGATGCCATGATTAAGAGCACCAGTCGTGCTTGAAACGCGTAGGCGCTGAATACCTACAAAATACTGCCTTGATGCCTGAATGCACCTGATATCGAATTTTAAATTTTTGATACAAATAAAAGTGGGACCGAGATCCTTTTTAAATCACATACCTGCAGCGCTGGATCAAATTCTTTCCTAATCCAAGAAGATTGAAGCTTGGCCATAAGTGAACCTTGCGACAGGGCAATGACCCTAAAAATACCAGTAAATCCACCAAGGAATGGCCGGAAAAAATAATAATTGAAGGTTCTTGAAAGGTCAAGTCAAAGTCCAGATCTAATGGGTCGTGCACAAAACGAACCCCTCAGACAACACACAACTGAAAAGATTCTCCATGCAGGAGTGGAAAAATATCTCTCCTAGTCAATGTAAGGCCTCACTCACACGAGCGTGGCGTTTTGCGTGAGCAAAAACCACTTAACAGCTCCGTGGGGCATCAGCGTATGATGCGCGGCTGCGTGCTTTTCGCGCAGCCGCCATCATTATGACACTCCATTTGGATGTTTGTAAACAGAAAAGCACGTGGTGCTTTTCTGTTTACATTCATCCTTTTGACAGCTGTTGCGCGAATCACGCAGCTCGCACGGAAGTGCTTCCGTGCGGTATGCATGGTTTTCACGCACCCATTGACTTCAATGGGTGCGTGTTTCGCCCAAAACGCCGAAAGAACGGACATGTCGTGACTGTTTTTCAGCTGACTCACGCTGAGTAAAAATCACGGACATGTCTGCACGGCCCCATAGACTAATATAGGTCCGTGCAACGCGTGTGCAAATCACGCGCGTTGCACGGACGTTTTTCCCGTTCATCTGAATAAAGCCTTAAAGACTTGTAGACAGTTATTCCGGAGTTAGTTTCTGCCAAAGTAGGCAAAACCAGGGCTACGAGCCAAGGATATACTTACTTTTGCCGCAGAAGGAAATTGCATCTCTCTAAATTTTTGGGTTTCATAAATGATTGTTTTGTCTATTTGTGTTTTTTCCGTACACTTCCATCACCTTTATCTTTATATTCTTTTTGAATGAAGATCAAATATTGATACGTCCACATATGTTAAAAAAGTTAAAAAAACTTTCCATGGAGTGTCCTTACTTTTTTGCTTGACTGTATTTTCCCATATTGTAAAGGATAAGATTATTAGAATTCATAAATTGTAAAGTAATATACTGCATACTGTTTGCCGGAGTTTATACACATAGTACTTGTGCTCTGTACTCAACAGATTGATAATATACAAGCAGTTCTGCAGTCCTCCAGCATCCTCATATGTGCAGGGAAAGAGCCTTTTAAACCCATCCAAACAGAAAATATGCGTAAAAGTACAACTGAAAAGCTTCCGGGCCTCCGATCTCATCCAAGCAACAACACCGAGATCATGGACAATAAAAGAAATGGTAAGTGACTGCATAGTGGAAGTAGCACTTAAAGAGACTCTGTCACCACATTATAAGTGCCCTGTCTCCTACATAATGTGATCGGCGCTGTAATGTAGAGAACAGCAGTGGTTTTTATTTTGAAAAACGATCATTTTTGAGCAAGTTATGAGCAATTTTAAATTTATGCTAATTAGTTTCTTAATAGACAACTGGGCGTGTTTTTACTTTTTACCAACTGGGCTTGTGAAAAGAAGTGTATGACGCTGACCAATCAGCGACCAATCAGCGACCAATCAGCGTCATACTCATCTAACATTATTCCAGCCCATTGTTACAGTGTGATTGTGCAGTGAAAGAAGCTGGGCTGGAACAATGAGAAGTGTATGACGCTGATTGGTCACTGATTGGTCACTGATTGGTCACTGATTGGTCAGCGTCATACACTTCTCTGTACAAACCCCAGTTGGTAAAAAGTAAAAACACGCCCAGTTGGGTATTAAGAAACTAATTAGCATAAATCTAAAATCGCTCATAACTTGCTCAAAAATGATCGTTTTTCAAAATAAAAACCACTGCTGTTATCTACATTACAGCGCCGATCACATTATGTAGGAGATAGGGCACTTATAATCTGGTGACAGAGCCTCTTTAACAGAACTATGAGATAATGTGAAGTTTAACATTTTTTGCATTGTAATTACAGCTTACCTCGGGAAAACTTGACTGTGCCCCTGAGTCCTTAAACACAGGAATTGTGTGCAGCTCAACTATTTGTCCACCAGACTTCTCGCCTCTTCAGTTTCAGGGACAGGAAGTAGCTGTCTGACAGCTATAGCGTCAGCCATAATAGCTCTCAAAGACCTAAATTCCTAGTTATTGTCTCCTCCACCTACCTCTCGTAGGTTCCCTCTAAGTCAATCACAGTAATACCACCCCCTTCATTCCTCTCTCTGGGCAAAGACATGCTTAATTAAATCTATGCCTTTAGCGTGTAATACATGACCTGATATCAGAGACCATATTTCTTTGTCAGGATGTTACTCACACACCAGAACATATTTTCTGCCCTAAAATATAGCCTATAAATTTACAGGGCATTTTTTTTTTAGTTGAAAAATAGGGCGAAATGGCAAATAAAGGTCATTTGTGAGAGACAGTAATGAGGGAGGAAGTAGCTAACTTCTACACTTTCCATTGCAATAAAAATTAATATGGCTGACTGTATGAGGTATAACTGCAGGGAAAGAAAGGTAAAACTTGGGATTTTTTATTTTTTTACCAATTATCGTCGCAGTTTTATTGTATCTGCCGAGACACAAAACCTAAAAAGTTTTTTTCAACGCTGTGCAAATAATCCAAAATAATGATCTAAATTTAGCTGATTCCTTCAGCATTCAGCTTCTAACAAAGACAATGTTATGACAATGTTGTCATAGGTCATGTACACATACAGCAGGAAACTTCCGCACATGAAATGGCCAAAAATCCACAGCAAAACCCACGTGTTACATGCAGATTTAGCAGAGGATTTGGCTGCAGTATTCACTCTTTGTATTATCATTTTATATTCACATGTATTGGACTGTATTATTACCGATTTTCAGTCTTCACTTATTGAAGTTGATGGTGGTGTTTTTGGACAAAATTAGGATTTGATACAAAAATGCTAGGAATAAAGCTTTGGTAGAGCAACTGCACCAAAACTACACTGGATTAACCCAGCCTTAGGGCTTATTCAGACGGACGCGTGTGAACTCGGACGTGAAAACGGCCTTGTTTCACGTCCGAGCCGCACCTGTGCGGGACCTGTTTTCACAGATCCCTTATAGACTTGAGTCCATTGAGGGATCCGTGAAAACTGACAAAAATAGGACATCTCCTATTTTTTCACCGACCCTTCACACAGTCTGTTTAAACAATGGCCGTCTGAATAGCCCCATGGAATTGCCATGTACATGAGACCTAAGCAGTGCAGTTTAATGCCTAAAGTTAGTGCCCACCACAATCTCAGTTTTTCATTGGACAAAAGTAAAAATGTTAACTGTCGCATCGCGGCTTGCAACTGTTTTGCCCATAGAGCAACATTGTAATCCCACATTTTTACTGTGACCTGCAACCGACGCCGTAATCTAGGACTAGGGTAACATGGCGACATCTGGACAAACGCAAGTCAGTAAAATCAAGGGAAACCCGCGATATGACCTCAATGGTTTGTGAATCTTAGTAATCCGAGAAACACCTGTACCTGATACCAATCTGTATCCAGCGTCTCTATATAACAGTCAATAAAGTTTAAACATTTCCATTTCATAACCACTAAGAATATAGTAAAAGTTTTAAGGTGAAACGAAAGTTTTTACAAGTCTGGTCGTTTATCTTTGATGTCATGAGCTTCATAATCCCGTTGTTACTTAACACATCAGCAGCCTTTCTATTATTTACAAAGTCAAAATTCATAAAATATACAAAAAAGTCACAGAATAAAAAATAAAACACCAATTTAGATTTGTTAATTAGAGATCCAAGTAGCAGAAAATGATCATCCTTTTGGTTTTGATAATACTAAATTAGCATTTCGTCCATGTGTGAATATAAAGTCCTATTACTGTGCAATATAGTTAAATGCTACATAAAAAACAAAAATCATAGACTGACAGTGAGATCTGGAGTCTGGGAGATCAAGTTCGGATTTACTTCCAGGAAGGTTTACAGAAGAACACCATCTTTTACTGTCTATTCCCTGAGCTTCCCCATCTTCAGATAATCCAAGTGAACTGAAATAGTGTTTGATCCCGGGCAGGAATTAGCTTGTGGAAATGAACATCAAAGTTAGTAGGGCCAGAAAAGAGAGGAGGACGGTCGTGAGAACTCAACCGGGCGAAGAACGGCATGAAGATGCTCAATCTCTTAAAAAGTTTTCCCATAAGCTACAGTGACTTCTGAGCATCTTGCAAGAAATCAGTTAAGGTGTAAAGGCCTTGTGGGAAGGTGAAGCAGATGACCTATGATATAGCTGGAAATCTTCCGGATTCTCATGGCTATGACCTAAGAAAAATAAAAAAATATGACAATTTTATTTTTTCTTTAAGGTCACAGGCCCAAAGCTGAATGCTGCACGACTGACGGATTCCAAGGTCAATACGTCCCCTTTCGATTCCTATCAGGTGCAGCACTGTCATGACCTTGTATCCAAATCACTAAATACATTGATGTTTACACTGATAACGGCCACTATAAAGCCAGGTAGGATGTATATATTCTTGTATTTGGTGATTTGGATCCATACAAGGTCTTTACTGACAACAATGCACATGTTATAAATCAGAGGGGGACATGTCATCCAAATATCTCAGTAGTGCAGCATCAGGCTTTGGGCCTGTAAGTGGAAGCAATCAGATTTCAGCATAGAAGTAAGATATTAAAAGCATTTTTACATCTGTAATGTACATTAAAGAAAACCTGTCAGCAGGTCTATTTGAGGCCTCAAAACTGCTAACCGGTTGATATAGGGGAGGGGGAGGTTATTTTAAATGTATCTTTTTTCTCGGTCATGCAAGTTGCATGACCAAGAAACCGATGTTTGATTCCCTCAGCGCAGCGGTCGCAGGAGTCACGCTTTGCTCTGAGAGACAGCTCTAACAGCCAATCAGGGGACCGCTAGAACTGTCACTCAGAGAGGCGGGGCTTGCAGTGGGCAGGGCAGGAGCATTTGCATTTGCACATCAAGTCCCGCCTCAGTGGCGATCGGCACGCTCGGTGAGTTAAATATCATTTTCTTGGCCCTGCAACTTGCATGACTGAGATAAAAAGGTAAGTTTAAAAGCCGTTCCCCTCCCCTATATCACCCTGTCAGCAGTTTTAAAACATCAAAAGTGCTGACAGGTTCCCTCTAAAGGGTATTTTCATTAATTTTCTTCTTGTACACCCCTTTTGATTATATGAAGACCTCCTGTGTGAACACTTGTATTTCAAACACAAACTACATCCCCCACCCCAGAGGAACCAAAAATGAAACAAGCAGCAACACCAAGAGAGACAATGGGGACAATGGTGCTCTTGATATTCATCACTTCAAATGATATATTAACAGTATAACTGCCTTAAAGAAACCACAGTTGCTCAACAGATCCTAAAAAAAGCCTAACTTTTTCTTTTTACCTAAGCAAGAAAATTTAGCATCAGCATGTTAAAGCTACACTCCGGCCAAAACCGATATACTGTGTAATTCCTAGTTCCGAGCGTAACAAAAATATCTGTAGTGTTTCTTTAAAAAATTGTATATGTTAACAAACTTGTTGATCAATTATAATATTGAGGCATCTTAAATGAATGTGTTTCTACTAGATATGCTTTACATAACATTATAGTTCTATTTTCTATATGGAACTAACATATAATTTTTTTGTTTATGTATGTTTGTACAGCAAACTTTGGACTAAAAGCCAAAAAGAGTGTGATTCACCCTCGGTCAGCATCAAGCAACAAGACGAGGCTCTCACTGTCTTCTGAAAAATCATATCCAAATGGCTTGAATATGTCACCAGTGAACAGCGGCTTTGGCTCTTATCCCAATATGTGTCCTCATGGAAAATCAGAAGACACCGGACACTCCTTACTCAGCGACGACATTGAAAAAAAGGTTCATGTAAACAAAGATGGCAGCCTTTCAGTACAGATGAAGGTTCGGTTTCGTCTGCTTAATGAAGAAACTCTACAATGGTCCACACAAATAAAAAAGTCAAGTACAATCGGTAAAGCAAAGTGTGAACAACTTTGTTTATATGACGAAAATGATAAGAAAGAAGAGATGAACACTGAAATCTTTTCAGAGACAGATGAATCCTTCTATCCATGTGATGCTGACTCATATAGCTCTAAGCTTAATGATGTGGGCATAGAGGACATGTATTGTAGTAATTGCGGCATGCAATGTCAAGAGTATGATATCTGGAAAAACCCCATGCATGTCAACCACCAAGAGGACTACGTGAAAACAGCTACATGGCAAACCAGGTCATCTACTTCAAGTACATCCTCGCAACACAGATTGGTGTGTGATAAAAAGACATCCATTGATAGTCCACATTCTATGTCTTCTGAAGAGTATGCCGAACATGTCGTACACAAGTCTTCCCAATATTCAGAAACCAAAGAAAATGGAGATACAATGGTTACATATTCAACAGTTAGTCAGTGTACAAGTCGTAGCGGTCGGTCAACCGTTGCCTCAAATGTAGATGCAATTTCAGATACTGAGCAAACAAAAAGAGTCCCGAGCCAACCCAAGTCAAGTTCAAGCTTAAAGAGTCAAGGTTCAATGCAAAAACAACAGCATTTTGAAGAGCAACATAGCCAGAGAAGTCAAAGTGGTAGCTTAGGAGACTATACCAATGGATTGCCCTCTCCTTGTTCTGATGGTGAAAATTGTAGCCGAAGAGAAAGTGTTGTTTCACAGTCATCATTACATTCTCGAAAGCGTCAGAGTAGAATGGTGAAGAGAAATAGCACAAACACAAAAAGCTTGGCATCAAACCAAAGCTATAATGAAGAAGAAGAAGAAACAACACACCAACTTAGTTGTAAGGGGTCATTGAAGAATATGCAAGATATATCAGCAGAAATGGGAAACTCAGAAGATCCATGTGAAGGTGAACTTGCAGAAGATACAAAGAGCTCACATGATAATGAAATGCAGGTTGAACATACTGGAAATATATCATCCAATGATCTTATAAAATCTAGTCTTGCTGATTATGATAAGCGTTCAACAGGAACATTTTCCAAATCTCCAACTAAATCAAGATCCTCCTCTAAAAAAAGTGTGAAAATAAATGGTTATGATGAAAATGATACTGCATGTAACTCTACTTGCTCGTCTTCCATTTCAATACAAAACAGTGAGAGTATACTGATCAAACAAGAAAGTATGGAAACTTGTGAGAACACTATGAATGAAGGGAAACCCACCCTTTCTCAATCCAAGAGAAAATCCTTCAAAGAAAGTCAGGGACAGAGCTTTCATTCTACAAGTTCACGTCAGTCAATGTCATCGATATCTGAACTAGTGCAACTGAACTGTTTACAAAATGATCAACAAATTCTGAACCATCAGGAAAGTTGCAATGGATCATCAATCTGTACCGACAAATCAGAAGAACAAAAAGCAGGTATTGTAAATGAAGATGGTGAACCTTGTCTTCCCATTTCACGGGCATCAAGTAAATGTCTTAGCACAAAAGTCAATTGTGCCAGCTGTCAGGAAAATGAACACGTTTTCAATACTAGCTCTAGAGTTTCATCAATATCGGAAAAGAAGAGCATACTTAAAAGTTCCTCTGAAAAGTGTGACCAGAACTCTTCACAGGATAGTGCGAAAGAAATGTCACAAGAGGAGGAGACATTAAATGACGAGGTTACAAACTCAAGTAGTCAAACAGCAGCTCCTTTAACAAATTGTATACATAGCCCATCACCTCCCGAAGGAAAACCAACCCATAAACATTTAAGGTCAGCACAGTTTAAAATATCTAGCTCTAGTATATCCAGTGACCTCATGAAAACTGTGAATGGGGAAAAGACCAGTAACTCGAGAGCTTCAACACCAGGATCGAAGGGAATGCAAGCATCTAGAGCTAGTACAGAGACCGGCAAAAAGACAAAAACTGTAACATGTCATAATAGTACAGAAGACATTCAAAGCACCAAAAAACGTAAAAATAGTTCTAGCTCTTCGAAGAGAAAACATAAGGGAGAATCTTTAGATGCAGATAACAATATAGACAGTCAACTTATTCCATCTGCATTACCAAATGTGACCCCAGAGGAAGTAGTAAATGAGTGGCTGAGGAAGATTCCCTCACAAACAATGGTTGTTGAGTATGAAGTAGAAGAATGCCAGAAAAAGACAAGGACAGAGATAGGAATCGAAGCATCAAAAACAGACATTTATAAAGAACAAGAAGACGAGGATTTGCATAAGGATCCTGTAGACGATGAGAACAACAGCAATGAGGCTAAAGAAGTGATATCTGAAGCTGTACATTGTCTTAATACTGCAAATGAGATTCAGGACATAAATACTCCTAATAGGAAAGAAAATGAGGAATCTGTTTTATTAAGTAAGATAGAAGCAAATAATGTTAAAAATGAGGTAGTATCAAAAGAATCTGTTTGTGGCAAAAATTCACTTCCAATCAATATACAAACGTCAGTGCAAATAATGAAAGCATTGCTAAGTCCGTCACAAGAGTCGAAATTTGATCGTTCAAACAGTTTACCGGAAGTATCACAGACCATGGGAAGAAAGCTCAGCAATTCTGCCACAGTTCTGATATCATGTCTAGCTAGTCTGCAACTCCTAGATGAAGGTCAAACAGATATCGCGAAAAAAACAAACGACTTAAAAAAAAACAAGTACATTGAATTGTTCAACATCTTACAGGCTTTATGGGCAGCAGGTCCAACGAACAAGAGTATCACAAACGCTAAATCTGGAAAACACTACTCTAGAGAGGATGAATTAACACCCGTTTCATCTTCAGGAGTTGACCTTAATAGTGGTTTTGAAGGATCTGGTGATGGAAGCATAACCGGTAGAGGGGACCACATGGTGGCAACTGAACGGGCAGAACTGTCTACAGTATCGAAGGAAGTAGAATGTGCTACTGTAAATGTTCAATGTTGTGAACAGAAAAGAGTTGTTTCCGGAAATCACGATGTAGCAAATGGACAAGAAACTACAAATGAGGTTGATGAAGCTAGCTTTCATGAGGTTAAATCGTGCATTATGGATGAAAACATGAATGAGAAGAAGTTAGACAGCAGGGAAAATATATTTGAAAAAGAAAAAATACAAGAAACAAGTGCACATGGACAGTATAGTTCAGTCAATAATGTAAATGTTGAGTGTATAGAAACGATGGAAGAACATAGGATTTCAAATAATGACAACATGAATATCCTTAGCCATAGTGAAGAACCAAAATCCAATGAGTCCAACTCGCAGGACACCAACAACATAAATTCTCCAAGTGACTGTCAGTCAACCATCCTTTCTACATCTGATTCAAATGGGAAAGATGAGGATAAACCAGGGCATGATGCTAATCCAGTTTGGGTATTGAAACTGCTAAAAAAAATTGAGAAAGAATTTATGACTCATTATGTTGATGCCATGAATGAGTTCAAAGTCAGGTGGAATTTGGTAGACAATGAAAATCTTGATGAAATGATTGCTGAACTTAAAAATGAAGTAGGTCAAAGAATCCAAAGGAGTATTTCAAATGAACTCAAGACAATAAAAGTTCAGAAGGGAACTAAGGTGCCTAGGCCTCCGGGTGAAGGTACACGACGCAACTCTTCTTTGCAAGCAGAAGAACGTCGAAGACGTTTACAAACAATGCACAGAGTATCCATCCGTCGTTATGCTAATGGAGAGAACAAAGGTGTGGGTACAAATGACATATCATGTGAAACCGATGAAGAAGACCTAACTTTCAGTGCTTCATTTGGAGATGATGGCAGTGGACAACCCAATGATGACTTCTGCCCATGTGAAAAATGTATAAAGCAGAAAAGAGCATTCAAATTGGCTAAATCACAAGAAGTTGCTGTTAATGCCCCAATTATTAAAGCATTTGACCTTCAACAGATTTTGAAACTGAAGCGGGAGAACGATGTCCCTAAAAATGATGTAAGTGAAGGTACAGTCCTTCCAATACTAAAGGAACATAGCAAAGAAGCTGGATCAAGTATAGGGCATGACTGTGCTGTTGAGAATGAAGAAGCCCCCAATGAAGTAGACACTCCTTCTAAAGCTGGAAAAGGAACTGATGAAGAGAAATCAGACATTTCAAGTGAAGAAAGTGATGGTCATAGTCAAGAAGTCAAGTCAGTAGTGGATGAATGTGAGGTCAAGTCAGTAATGAATGAATGTGAGGTCAAGTCAGTAATGGATGAATCTGAGGTCAAGTCAGCAATGAACGAATGTGAGGTCAAGTCAGTAATGGATGAATGTGAAGGCTGTGACTTCAGTGATTTTCTGTCTAATTCCACACTTCATGAAAATGAAACTGAACCATTGGAAAGTAAAGAGCGTGATGAAGATATTAAATCTACAGAAGATTTGGAGGATGAATTGGAAAGTTCTTATTCTGATGTGTTGGAGAAAAATTCTGCCACTGTAAAAGAGGTGAGCATGGAATGTCCTGTAGATGATGGAAATACCTCACTATGTGAAGATACAGAGAAAGATGATGAAGAACATAGTTCTGAAGGCCTAACCGTGGATCAACAATTAACAAGTAATCTAGAGGAATCCAACGAGACTGAAGAACCTGAAGGTGAGCTAAATAAGAGAGCTGAAGATCCTAATGAAACAGATGAACTTTCGGAAGATGAGGACCACCATGTCGAAAATGAAACTATCCCAGTCATCAACACTGAGGAAGATGTCCAAGAAGAAGATGACACTGAGACTATTAAGACCACTGGCTCATGTTTACACAAAGCTTATCTGGGTCAAGCCTCCCTCATAACACAAAATGGTTCTGTTGAAGATGCAGAAGCAGAATACAAGGAAATAGATAATATAGAAGAAACTTCACCAAATGGGCAGTCAAACAGTTCAGGCAGTAAAAACTCACAGATGTATCCCAATAGTCCCTCTGAAGATGAAGATTCACCTCGCGAAAGTCCTGTTGGTGTGCCTAAAAATGAAACTGTTGGCCAGGTGGATATAAACAACGCAAAAAGCTTTGAAGAAGGTGACAATAAATCAAAAAAGGGTATGGATGAAGACCTCATTGACGAAGACGACTTGGACTTCTAAAAACATTCATGACTTTCACTATTAAACATATTATGGAAGTTACATATAGATTATCTCTCTAATTCTTATAAACACTGATATCTGTTAATCGAGTCGCCAAAACCCCTTTGGTTTTGAGGCACCGGTAAATAGTGCCAGGACGTAGGACCTGCTCTACTGTGTTCTACTTTGTCTATGCTGTGCAATAGAAAGTCTACAAGATGGCATGAGTGTAACATAATTATCCTTAAAGAGTCGGTTCATCTCTAAAAGCGTTTTACATAAAGACATAATCTACGTAGGAATTGAGTAACTTTGCAAATACATTGTATTACCCTTTTCGCACTTGTCTTGAGTAACAGCCTGTATCACTGCACATTCTTATTACAGTTGCATGCTACATCTGCTGAGCTTCAAACGCTCTATATTACCTTCTTGTTCGGTGTCTATACATGGCCTCCCTGGTTATTTGCATTTCATAAAGTTTATACTTTACACCATGCTGTGCATAGACATCTTATTTAGGAAAAATCTATCCCTACCAGAATGCATTGCAGCAGAGAGCATTATTATTACAGATAAGCTGTTAGGGGGTGTCAAGATGTCAACTGGTTCTAGTAGCAACCAGCAGCAATTTGCAGCTCTGGGGTATAACAGAAGCTGTAACTACATGAGTACAGGAAGGAATTTGAAAAGTTACTCAAATGTTATATGTAGAATATCTATCTATCTATCTATCTATCTATCTCATATCTATCTATCTCATATCTATCTATCTCATATCTATCTATCTCATATCTATCTATCTATCTCATATCTATCTATCTATCTCATATCTATCTATCTATCTATCTATCTCATATCTATCTATCTCATATCTATCTATCTCATATCTATCTATCTCATATCTATCTATCTCATATCTATCTATCTCATATCTATCTATCTCATATCTATCTCATATCTATCTATCTCATATCTATCTATCTCATATCTATCTATCTCATATCTATCTATCTCATATCTATCTATCTCATATCTATCTATCTCATATCTATCTATCTCATATCTATCTATCTATCTCATATCTATCTATCTATCTCATATCTATCTATCTCATATCTATCTATCTCATATCTATCTATCTATCTATCTATCTATCTATCTATCTATCTATCTATCTATCTATCTCATATCTATCTCATATCTATCTCATATCTATCTCATATCTATCTATCTCATATCTATCTATCTCATATCTATCTATCTCATATCTATCTATCTCATATCTATCTATCTCATATCTATCTATCTCATATCTATCTATCTCATATCTATCTATCTATCTCATATCTATCTATCTCATATCTATCTATCTATCTCATATCTATCTATCTATCTCATATCTATCTATCTCATATCTATCTATCTCATATCTATCTATCTCATATCTATCTATCTCATATCTATCTATCTCATATCTATCTATCTCATATCTAT
This sequence comes from Rhinoderma darwinii, assembly GCF_050947455.1. NCBI lineage: Eukaryota > Metazoa > Chordata > Amphibia > Anura > Rhinodermatidae > Rhinoderma > Rhinoderma darwinii. Next base: position 17,258,963 of record NC_134690.1, on the reverse strand, counting down.
CTATCTATCTCATATCTATCTATCTATCTCATATCTATCTATCTATCTCATATCTATCTATCTATCTATCTATCTATCTATCTATCTATCTATCTATCTATCTATCTATCTATCTATCTATCTATCTATCTATCTATCCTGAAATGATTGTGTGTAACTGAACCCATGCTTTATAATATGTAGTCATTGTTACATATATTAACTATTTGCACCATACATTGAATATGTAAATAACTGTTAGAAAATGTAGAATGTACAAATGGAAAAAAGATTGGAGTGTCTACTGAGTCTTTAAGCGTCACCGTATTCATTTGTGTTTTTTTGTTAATAATTTGACTTGATATTTTCTTGCTGTTACTGATCTGTTTTCCTAATGATTACACCAAACACTGTCCCTCTATAATATATTCAGGGCTGATGTGGCTGGATAATAACCTAGACTGAAAAACAGATTTACATGGAACAATGGACTTGTTGATCCACAGTCACTGGTGCTAGAACAAGCTGATTTCAACTTCCCGGGAGAAGCGAGCATGCAGCCAGTGATAAAGCAGATCTGGGATGTAAGAAGTATTATGTAAACTCTTATCACTGAGGAGGATGTAAGTGATGTAAAGTTACTGTGGCGTCAACGGATGCACTTTACTGTATCGCACGCAAAATGTGACATGTACTTGCTGTATAATGTAAAAAGTAATATTAATTGTAATTTATGGAAAATAATTAAAAAAATATATATTTTAATCATTATTTTATTAATAGCACTAGACATAATTGTTACAATGAGATAGATGAATTAGATACATAGACGGATAGATATTAGATAGATCGATAAATAGATAGATAAAAATAGATCTAAGATATATAAATAGATTAATATGAACTAGATAGTTATGAGATTAATAATAAATAGATATGAAACCTATAAAAAGATTAGACGGATATGCGAAAGCTAAATGAATCAATGTGAATTAGATAGATATGATATTGATAGATATTCGTTACATAGAATATTTTAGATATATCACTATTTATATAGATCAACAAGAATTAGGTTGATATGAGATAGATAAATATATATATAGGTGATAGATAGATAGATAGATAGATAGATAGATAGATAGATAGATAGATAGATAGATAGATAGATAGATAGATAGATAGATATGAGATAGATAGATAGATAGATAGATAGATAGATAGATAGATGATAGATAGATAGATATGAGATAGATAGATATGAGATAGATAGATAGATAGATAGATAGATAGATAGATATGAGAGATAGATAGATAGATAGATAGATAGATAGATAGATAGATAGATAGATAGATAGATAGATAGATAGATAGATAGATAGATAGATATGAGATAGATAGATAGATAGATGATAGATAGATAGATAGATAGATAGATAGATAGATAGATAGATAGATGATAGATAGATAGATAGATAGATAGATAGATAGATATGAGATAGATAGATAGATAGATGATAGATAGATGATAGATAGATGATAGATAGATAGATAGATAGATAGATAGATAGATAGATAGATAGATAGATAGATAGATGATAGATAGATGATAGATAGATGATAGATAGACACATATGAGACAGTTTGATATGATATATATATATATATATATATATATATATATATGATATACAGTAGATAGATTTTCTGTTTTTAGGACTTTTGAATTATCAGTTTCATGTGTCAGAAAATCATTAGGTAGTGGAGGTTCTGAATGAATGGAGAGAAGGCAGCAGAGATTTCCATAACTCCCATTGATTTTAATAGAGATATATCTGCATGCTCCACAATACCTCTATGTAAATGAGTATTAGGACACGCTCATTTGGGACACTGCTGGGGGGTCCCCGCCCCCGGATCATTGCCAATGTGACCTTCTGACATGAGAATGTCCAAAAAATCTCAAAGGAGAATGTCCACAAAGTTGAAATTGTATATGACAGTGAACCGGATGCAGATTTTGGATGTACAAATGAAGCTCAGTGGATTCATTCTTTATTTTGTAAACAGGTACTTTTTATTTTAAAAATTAGGAAAGTTACAATGAACACCAACCGCTTGCCCTGTAAAGGTGTGTACACATTTATAACTATCTTCTTTTATTGGTTCCATGCATCTGAAATAAAAACGATAGCAATTTTGCAAATAGTGCTGATTAAAAATGTTCTACCGTTTTGTGTACAGTACTGTGCAAATGTTTTAGGCAGTTTATCAATTAATAAAACACAAAGTGAATTAACATAAGAGAAATCTAAAGCAATATTTGTTATGACCACCCTTTGTCTTCAAAACAGCATCAATTCTTCTAGGTACACTTGCACAAAGTCATGGATTTTGTAGGTTTATAGTCAGGTGTATGATTAGCCAATTATACCAAAAAGGTGATCTTGATCACCATTTTCATATGTAGGTTGAAACACAGTCATTACTTTAACAAGTGTGTAAACAGCTGTGTAAGAGGCTTAAAACTGGGTGAGGAACAGCCAAACTCTGCTACAAAGGTGCGGTTGTGGAAGACAGTTTCATGCCACAGGCCCCCCATGGCAAAAGTGAGCACAGCAACAAGATACAAGGTAGTTATACTACATCAGCAAGGTCTTTACCAGGCAAAGATTTCAAAACAGACTAGGGATTCAAGATGTGCTGTTCATGCACTTTTGAAGAAACACAAAGAAACAGGCAACGTCAACTCCTCTAGACTCAGCCATGCAAACTTACTTCCCTTCGAAATAGTAAGATGTCCAGCAGTGCCGTCAGCTCAGAACTGGCAGAAACCAGTGGAACCCAGGTACACCCATCTTCTGTTAAGAGAAGTCTGGCCAGAAGTGGTCTTCATGGAAGAATTGCAGCTAAAAATCCATACCTTCGATGTGGAAACAATGCCAAGTGACTCAACTATGCATGAAAATATAGGAACTGGGGTGCAGAAAAATGGCAGCTGGTGCTCTGGACTGATGAGTCAAAATTTGAAATATTTGGCTGTAACAGAAGGCAGTTTGTTCGCCGAAGGGTTGGAGAATGGTACAATAATGAGTGTCTACAGGCAACAGTAAAGCATGGTGGAGGTTCCTTGCAAGTTTGGGGCTGCATTTCAGCACATGGAATTGGGGATTTGGTCAGGATTAATGGTGTCCTGAATGCTGAGAAATACAGGCAGATACTTATCTATCATGCAATGCCATCAGGCATCTGATTGGCTCCAAATTTATTCTGCAGCAGGACTATAACTCCAAACATACAGACAATGTCATTAATAACTCCCTTCAGCATAAAGAAGAATGATATGTCCCCCACAGAACCCTTATCTTAGCATCATCGTTTCTGTCTGGGATTACATGATGAGACATAGGGTTTTGAGGAAGCGACATCCACAGAAGATCTGTGCTTAGTTCTCCAAGATGTTCGGAACAACCTGCCTGCCTAGTTCCTTCACAAACTGTGTGCAAGTACCTAGAAGAATTGATGCTGTTTTGAAGGAAAAAGGTAGTCACACCAAATATTTATTAGATTTCTCTTCTGTTCGTTCACTTTGCATTTTGTTAATTGATAAAAAACGACTATTAATTTTTCACATTTTTAAAGCATTCTTACTTTGCAGCATTTTTCCGCAACTGACTAAAATTATTCACAGTACAGTCTATGCAAGCCTGTGTGTCTTTTTGGTTACAGACTACAAAAAACCTGAGTAGTCTGATCATGCAGTCAGATGTTACTCCCTTTCCATCTGTTCCCTTCTTGCTATCCTTCAGAATGTATGTAGGTACAAAAAGGAGATTTTTCATAAAGATTTTTAACAAACTTGCTTCTTTTATTATTTTAGAAAAAAATTGCTTGCAAAAGTGCTCATACTCTTTCAGAATAATAGCTCTTCTCCGCCACAAAGTCAGTGGATAACTATAGATTTAAAGGCTTTTTCCGGGACTTAAACATTGATGGTCTAACTTTAGGATAGGCCATTCATGTTTGTTTGGGGAAGTCAGACACACACAATCCCTGCCAATCAACAGATTGAAGCCGTCTGCAAAAGTAATGAATGGGCTCGTTGGAGTGCCTTAGCACCCTTCATTCTAGTGACCACCAGGGGTCCTGGAGGTCAAAGCTCCATAAACATTAATGGTCTAGCCCAGCGGTCTCAAACTCGGCCGGGTAAGTGGGCCACATATAGAAAAAATGTGAAGTTGACGGGCCGCATTACTTTCAAATTTGATACATTACAAAATTATTGTTAATTAATTTGTTATTTGAACTACTATAACACTATATTACTATAAAACTACATTACTATAATAATAGCACTAGGTTTAAACTTACCGGAAATTTGCGAGATTTCTCCACGTGCTTATTTCAACAATCCACATTTACAGTTTAAGTGTCGCTAAATGCAGTCCGGCAGCTCACTTGGCAGCGTTTGGCAGACACACAAATGTCAAAATTAGGCAGTTCCTTTTTAGATCGTGCCACAGTGCCCTCTGTAGATGCTGCCACAGTGCCCTCTGTAGATGCTGCCACAGTGCCCTCTGTAGATGCTGCCACAGTGCCCTCTGTAGATGCTGCCACAGTGCCCTCTATAGATAATGCCACACACACCCCTTGTAGATAGTACCACAGACACCCCCAGTAGATAGCTCCATTGGTGCTCCCTCTAGGAGTGGAATCCCCAACCAGAGCATTGCCGACGCTTTGGCCAGGGATTCCTCTGCTGGAGGAGCCCCTGATGTCACTGTTCATACACAGTGATGTCAGGGGATCCTCCTGGACCGGAATGTGATGTCAGGGACAAACCCGGAGCCGGTGTCCCAGAGCGGAGCACTAGTATAGGCTCTGCTCTGGAACTCTGGGGAAGCAACTGACATCAGTGTCCATATATGGACAGTGATGTCAGGGGCTTGCCCAGAGCTGGAGTCCCGGAGCAGAGCCGCTTCTTGGGATTCCAGCTCTGCTTCTGACATCACTGTTCATATATGGACAGAGATGTCAGGGGCAACCCCAGAGCTGGAGACCCGGGCAGAGCGCTACTAGCACTCCTACTGGGACTCCAGCTGTGCTCCTGACATCACTGTCCAGTTCTGGGGAAGCCCTAGACATCACTGTCCATATGTGGACAGCGATGTCAGGGGATTTCAGAGTCCCGGAGCAGAGCCTATGCTAGCACTCTGCCCGAGACTCCGCACTGGGGAAGACCCTGACAAAACTGTCCATATATGGACAGCGATGTCAGGGAATTCCAGTGTTCCGGAGCAGAGCCTATGCTAGCGCTCTGTTTGGGACTCCGCTCTCGGGAAGCCCCAGACATTGCGTGTCCATTCATGGACAGCGATGTCAGGGGATTCCACAGAGTCCCGGAGCAGAGCCTATGCTAGCGCTCTGCCCGGGACTCCGGTCTGGGGAAGACCCTGACAAAAACTGTCCATATATGGACAGCAATGTGAGGGATTTCCACAGAGTCCGGGAGCAGAGCCGATACTAGCGCTCTGCCCGGGACTCCGCTCTGGGGAAGACCCTGATATCGCGTGTCCATTCATGGACAGCGATGTCAGGGAATTCCACAGAGTACCAGAGCAGAGCCGATACCGTGGGCCGCAGATGACAGCCTCAGGGGCCGCATGTGGCCCGCGGGCCGCGTGCTTGAGACCCCTGGTCTAGCCTAAGGATAGGTCATTCATTTTTAATTTCCACATAACCCTTTTAAAGAGGTTGCCTGCTTTATACAATCCCTACTTATTATAAAAGTACCTTAACAATAAATAGATTACAAAGTGTCCCCCTGCTGGGAACCCCAGCGATCAGATATAATCTTTCGGGAAACTTGGCAATAAGTGTAAAGGGGGTTTTACACAGGACGATTATTGGGCAGATGAGCGTTCATATAACCCTCGTTGCCCATAATTGCCCTGTGTAGACATGGGAACGATCAGAAGATCACCAACAAATGCTCGATCATCTGCTGGTCGTATAGTTTTAAAAAAGTTAAATATTATCGTTGTCGGCAGCGCATCTCCCTGTGAAAACAGGGAGATGCGCTGCCGACATGATAATAATGTATGGGGACGAACTATCGGAGTAACGACCGCTCGTCCCCATCCATAGCTCCGGGTGACAGGAGCAAGCAAGCGCCGATGTCTCATTGATATCTCTGTAGATTCCCCTGCGGCACCACCACAGGTGAAATAAAGCATTACACAGTGCACATTTATATCAATGGATTGTCTGTGTAATGCAGGACAGGACAGGTCCTCCAGAGTGAGGGACACTCTTTGTAACTGTTGTCCACTCTGACCATTAGAGGACTCCCCTCTATTAACTCTGATTTCCTTAATAGGGTATAGGAAAATGGGTTTTCTAGACTGGACAACCCCTTTAATAATGTATAACAACAAATATTTTTATCCACTTTAATTTCCATTTTGCTGTCCTTGCAATTTTTGTTTTTAATATCCATCAAATGACTAATGAAAAGTCTAGTGATGTCCAAATGTGAAGACCCTAATGAAGTAACCTCTGTAAGAAAGAACTATAGCCGGTCACGTTTGCTACACAGAATAGAACAATAACCATAATTGGAGATGTTAAGTATTTCCTATAACTACGACCTTGATCACCCCCCAAAAAATGTTAATAACATATTGTGATCGTTTCCTGTTGTTGTGAGTCACTGGGCTCTGAGGACATCTCAGGTTTGGCAAATGAGTTTACTAAAATACATTGTTGAGATTAAGCTATGGTGACTAAATAATAGATGACAAGGAAGTCCATGTTACTGTAAGGTTAGGACTGAGACATGCTGTATTTTCAGTTTGATCAAAAGACAAAATCTTAATTTTCCACATCACCTTGGTCAATAGAAAAATTGCTTAGAACAGCTGCTATAGACATCAGAGGCGTAAATATAGGGGGTGCAAAGGTAGCAGTCGCATCCGGGCACTGGTGCCTGAGGGGGCCAGAAGGTCTATCTGCTACAAAAAAAGACACCATTATTATAAATGGCACATTGTAGGTGGAGCTCAAAGACAGAGTCTGCACTGGGTCCTAGGAGCTTCAAGTTACTCATTTAATAGACAAACTGATAAATAATAAATATCTTATCGTAAAAAATGTCAGTTAGCGAAAATGACTATGCTTCCAGGGAGTCTCTGCCTGGATGCGGCAGCCAGCAACTGGCTCACCAGTCAGGGGTGGTGCTGGGGAGCCTTGTTCTTGAGAAATTTGCGGGTCCCAGAGCTGGTACCCACATTTATCAGTTATTTATGGCATAGAATGTGGAATTGCCATAAATGTCTAAGATGGGTATTCCCCTTTAAAGCTAAAATTACCTTTGAGCCATAAGAAGAAGCAGCCTAGACATTTCCCAACTCTCCAAGACAGAAAAAGAAAACAACAACATTATATCCAGGAGGCCTTGCAAGCGTCAGGTGTAAAGTCCGTGGACGCTGACTACGAACTCCTCCCATCGACACCCTCCTCTCCAGAGATGCCTTCCTGTTCCACAGTGACCACTAGGGTGCGTTCATAAGCTCAGTCCAGCCTTAAGGAGCCAGAGCGCACACATGTGTGAGATTGAGCTGATTGCTCCCAGATGATCCTGGACTATAAGAAGGGCCCTGCCTCTTCCTTCATTGCCTGAGCGTTGTTTGTATCTACTCGTGTCTGTCTTTGCAAATTGTTCCTTGAGTGTTTTCCAGTTCCAGTATTCCCGTTCCTGCTACCTGTATCCTGTTTCCCGTACTACCGTGTTCCTGTGCTGTACTGAGTTGGAGTCGTGTTGTGTCGCCTACTACACCCGCTGTGTTTCTCCGCACCTGTTGTCTGCCTGCTGCCAGAGTTCCATCCGAGCCTAAACCATCGCTACTGTCTGAATTGCCACAGGTACCTTTATCCGAACAATAGACATTGACTTTGTACCCTGTTTCGCCAGCTGCTATACCGCTACAGCGGAACGGCCAAGTGAGTTCACATACCCACAGATCGTGACATCAGGGACCAGAACTAGCCTCCTGCTGGCAAAGCTTCGGGAAATTTTAAATCTCCTTGTTACCACGCAAGCTTATACCAGGTGCCAAGATAACGTGGCCCTCTAAAATGAGAGGCCAAAGTGTTAGAGGAAGGTGGGAATCCTGATGGCCACACATATCCCCTTCCTTGAAAGCAGAGAGATTCACATAAGGGAATAACATCCTAACAATCTTTGTGACATAAAAAGTGGTCAAATTAACTCATGGTCACACACAAAAATAAATAAGTCCCATAAGACTACAGAAAATGTTTTGTGTTCTTACTTTAAAAATTAATAAAAACAGAATTTTAAAAAAAAAGAAGTGAGAAAATAAAGTCTGTTTACTCATCAGTTGGCTACCACCCCTAGTAAATTTTTGAGCACCCTCTGGGTTACCACTTCAAGGCTCCATCTGTACCGCAAACTTTCAAACTACTCAAATGGCAGTCCAACAAAGAATTGCCCCTGCACCAGATTGCCGAAATAGTTTTGACTTTAATCTATCAACGATTGCACATATAGTGGAGTTGATATTTCAGCCATGCAATGGCCTTTCTCAAATTCATATAACCCCACCACCAAACACACAAGTATATATCTATATGCATGAAGGAAACACAAAAGCATATATACCCATATCAACGATGATCACTCACTGACTAGAAATAACACCCTAAAGAGAGAGTCTTTGAAACACCAATACTAAATAAAAGGTGTACATTTTATTGAATACAAAAACATAAAATGCATATTTAAAATCGTTTTAAAAAATGATTGCCACAGTGCGATAGATGATACCAGGCAGCAACGAGCTCAAACAAACATAAATGCTGGACTGGTAGGGCCAAAGCATGAAAATATATCAATTGGAAGTGTTTTAGAAGGGTAAGAAGGAGGAAAGAGGGGGGTAATACAGTCCCATTTGCCCCACAAATTATTGTATCTGTAATAATAATAGAACAATACCAAAAGTCTACCCAAGTAACTGTTGTCCAACCGAGATACATATATAACAGCCATAGACGAATAATAGCAGCTTACCACCCTGGCATCACACCCTGACACGCATTTCGGCTGAAAGCCTTCGTCTGGGGGGTCAAATATCACATTGTCAAATAGCACATCCAAGATGTAGCAGATCAGAATGATGCATAAGTGCCCAGTCCTAGGGGAGTCTAGATAATTGCGTTAAGTGGTTAAAAACATTCTACTGTATATTCCACTTGAACAGCAATCGGAATAGACAGTGGAGGAAATAAGTATTTGATCCCTTGCTGATTTTGTAAGTTTGCCCACTGTCAAAGTCATGAACAGTCTAGAATTTTTAGGCTAGGTTAATTTTACCAGTGAGAGATAGATTATATATAAAAAAAAAAAAAAAAATCACTTTGGCAAAATTATATGTATTTATTTGCATTGTGCACAGAGAAATAAGTATTTGATCCCCTACCAACCATTAAGAGTTCAGCCTCCTCCAGACCAGTTACACGCTCCAAATCAACTTGGTGCCTGCATTATAGACAGCTCTTACATGGTCACCTGTATAAAAGACTCCTGTCCACAGACTCAATTAATCAGTCTGACTCTAACCTCTACAACATGGGCAAGACCAAAGAGCTTTCTAAGGATGTCAGGGACAAGATCATAGACCTGCACAAGGCTGGAATGGGCTACAAAACCATAAGTAAGACGCTGGGTGAGAAGGAGACAACTGTTGGTGCAATAGTAAGAAAATGGAAGACATACAAAATGACTGTCAATCGACATCGATCTGGGGCTCCATGCAAAATCTCACCTCGTTGGGTATCCTTGATCCTGAGGAAGGTGAGAGCTCAGCCAAAAACTACACGGGGGGAACTTGTTAATGATCTCAAGGCAGCTGGGACCACAGTCACCAAGAAAACCATTGGTAACACATTACACCGTAATGGATTAAAATCCTGCAGTGCCCGCAAGGTCCCCCTGCTCAAGAAGGCACATGTACAGGCCCGTCTGAAGTTTGCAAATGAACATCTGGATGATTCTGAGAGTGATTGGGAGAAGGTGCTGTGGTCAGATGAGACTAAAATTGAGCTCTTTGGCATTAACTCAACACGCCGTTTTTGGAGGAAGAGAAATGCTGCCTATGACCCAAAGAACACCGTCCCCACTGTCAAGCATGGAGGTGGAAACATTATGTTTTGGGGGTGTTTCTCTGCTAAGGGCACAGGACTACTTCACCGCATCAATGGGAGAATGGATGGAGCCATGTACCGTCAAATCCTGAGTGACAACCTCCTTCCCTCCACCAGGACATTAAAAATGGCTCGTGGCTGGGTCTTCCAGCACGACAATTACCCGAAACATACAGCCAAGGCAACAAAGGAGTGGCTCAAAAAGAAGCACATTAAGGTCATGGAGTGGCCTAGCCAGTCTCCAGACCTTAATCCCATCGAAAACTTATGGAGGGAGCTGAAGATCCGAGTTGCCAAGCGACAGCCTCGAAATCTTAATGATTTACAGATGATCTGCAAAGAGGAGTGGGCCGAAATTCCATCTAACATGTGTGCAAACCTCATCATCAACTACTAAAAATGTCTGACTGCTGTGCTTGCCAACAAGGGTTTTGCCACCAAGTATTAAGTCTTGTTTGCCAAAGGGATCAAATACTTATTTCTCTGTGCACAATGCAAATAAATATATATAATTTTGACAATGTGATTTTTTTTTTTTTTTTTAATATAATCTATCTCTCAGTGGTAAAATTAACCTAGCCTAAAAATTCTAGACTGTTCATGTCTTTGACAGTGGGCAAACTTACAAAATCAGCAAGGGATCAAATACTTATTTCCTTCACTGTATACAGGCTGCCCATGATATCCAATGCAGAGTAATCATTTGGAACACAAATTGCAACAGTATATTTATATATCAGGCAAATGCTTAGTACTTACAGCAATCTATACAAAGTTGACTATGACTAGGCGCAACCGTTCCACCCGACCAATGAACACATCAACAATGTGAGATCTAAAATGAATGAAAAATGAAAATAATAAATCAGTCCAACAAAACATACCATTATATAAGCTACATTACATCATAATCAATATTCATCCCATGAGGCGCAACAGAGTAACATTTTTTATTACAATACATGTCCCTACGTTTCAATAATGTAACTAAGGCGGGGCACTCCATCTATCACTTGAAATTTCAACTGGCTTATATTATTACATGCCTCTAGAAAAAGTTTTGCAATGGGGTATATCATTTTTTTTTAGTCTAATAGAGTTTTTGTGTTGGCCTATACTTGTATTAATGGATTTGTAGTCTCGCCCACATACTGTAACTAAATCTGAGTTGCAAGTGTAATAATTTCTCACCCAGAATTTTGTTATGTTCTTGAATGAGAAAATACGTCCCCATTATTGACACTATTACAATTAAAATATGTTAAGGATGAGAATGTACAACATTTTGGCTTAGACAGAAACCTTTGTTTTGGTTCCTACGTCTAGAGGAAAAAAGGTTTCACCACCGTCACAGACGAGGATTCTTTACTGTAAAAGCAGTGACACTATGGAACTCTCTGCCACACGATGTTGTGATGGTTGATTCTTTGAACAAGTTCATGAAGGGCCTGGATGTCTTTCTTGACAAATATAATATACCAGAGTACTTGATTCTGGAGATGGGACGTTGATCCCGGGATTTATTCTGATTACCATATTTGTCAGGCGAGGAACTTTTCCCTTAATGAGACAATTATCATCAACCTCATGGGGGTTTTGCCTTCTTCTGGATTAACATGGTAGGATTATAGGTTGGACTTGATGGATCTGTGTCATATTTCAACTTTATCAACTATGTAACTATTCATGGGCCTTCTTAAGACCATTCTTGGGGGTTCTTGGAATACCGGAATATTCTGATATTATTCACACCCCATGACCCAGTGTTATGCTTCCTATTTGATCACTATATTGGTTGTATAATGATACAAACAGTATTCTCACATTTCTCCTTTTTGTCTTTGTAGTCTTCATTTTCTCCTGGATAACCTTACTGTAGCGTCTATGGCTGCGGGCCGTCAGGTTTACTCACCTCCCGACGCCCGCAGCCATGGATCCGTGAGCGCTGGTCCACATCTCCTTCCTAGGAGACGCCAGCGCTCACTTTCGCTCCGTTCTGCTGTGTCCCGTAGGGTGCGCGCGCATGCTCGTGCCCGGCCTTAAAGGGCCAGCGCGTGCACAAAGGAAATCGTCATCATCATCAACTGCCATGATTCCCTGGTCTATAAGAAGGCCCCAGGCCTTCTGATCCTTGCCTGAGCGTTGTTAGTCTATCCCAGTCTGTCTTGCAAATGGTCCCTTAGTGTCTCCCCCTTCCAGTTGTTACTTGTGCCCTGTTACCCATTCCTGTATCCCGTATTGTTCTTGTTCCTGTGCCTACCAGTGTTGGAGTCGTGTCTACTGCACCTGCTGTCGTTTTCCACGTCCAGTGTCGCTTGCCACGTCCAGTGTCGCTTGCCACGTCCAGTGTCTTCTGCCACGTCCAGTGTCTTCTGCTACATCGGATACTGCCCGCCATGTCTGGCGCTACCTGCCGCATCTGCCTCCATCCGTGCTGAAGCCACAGCCACCGTCTGGACTAGTTCAGGTACCCAAGCATTGCTATCTGCTATTGACTTTCGTGTAGACTGTGACCTGGTCAGCTGCCTCCCCGCTACGGCGGAGTGGCCTAGTGGGTCCACATACCCTGTGAACGTGACACTTATGCTCCCTTTGTAGCAGTTCCTTAGGATATCCACGTTCTCTAAACTTACTAGACATACAGTATCTCTGAGTCTACTAACCTTACGCCTCGGATCACTAATGATCCTGTCAACTCGACTCAACTGACTCTTGGGCAATGCACAGATTGAGTTCAAATGGGCAACCTGGCAAACTTAGAAGGTTGTGTCTTTAAATCTCCGGGGTACAACAGCACTTTAGGCCATGTTCACACAATACAGTTTGTGCAGTGCGTTAAAGGAATGCAGGGCTGCACTCTGAAGAGCACCGAAGTCCCGTTATTGTAGTGATCGGTGGGGTCTCAGCACCTCGACCTCCATTTATAATATCTTCTGACATGCCAGCAGATAGTCATTTGTGTACCAAAAAAAACACATTCTCAAGGCAAAATTTTAATTCCTCATATTATCTGGAGAATCCCCCAAGGGGAATAAAAAACCCAAGGTAAATAGGAAGCGTTGTAGGGAGAAAGGATCTGCAGCAGAGCTGGATGCGTGCCCATATCATCATCATCTCATAAAAACACCAAGAGACAATAGATACCTGGAAGTATGAATTTCATGTGCATCTTTCTATGCGTCATATAAATGGTATTTCCGCAAGTCCCTCAAAAACAGTGACACAGTGTGAGCAGCAGCTGCAATACACATTAGTATGTTTGCTGCATAACAGGAAAGTGTGAGATCACCAGGAAATGATGCACTTGGATTAATGCACAAAGCTCTGCATAGAAGTTAGATGCAAGCCCTAAATGTGAGGGATATATATATATATATATATACAGTGAAGGAAATAAGTATTTGATCCCTTGCTGATTTTGTAAGTTTGCCCACTGTCAAAGTCATGAACAGTCTAGAATTTTTAGGCTAGGTTAATTTTACCAGTGAGAGATAGATTATATTTAAAAAAAAACAGAAAATCACATTGTCAAAATGATATATATTTATTTGCATTGTGCACAGAGAAATAAGTATTTGATCCCTTTGGCAAACAAGACTTAATACTTGGTGGCAAAACCCTTGTTGGCAAGCACAGTAGTCAGACGTTTTTTTGTAGTTGATGATGAGGTTTGCACACATGTTAGATGGAATTTTGGCCCACTCCTCTTTGCAGATCATCTGTAAATCATTAAGATTTCGAGGCTGTCGCTTGGCAACTCGGATCTTCAGCTCCCTCCATAAGTTTTCGATGGGATTAAGGTCTGGAGACTGGCTAGGCCACTCCATGACCTTAATGTGCTTCTTTTTGATCCACTCCTTTGTTGCCTTGGCTGTATGTTTCGGGTAATTGTCGTGCTGGAAGACCCAGCCACGAGCCATTTTTAATGTCCTGGTGGAGGGAAGGAGGTTGTCACTCAGGATTTGACGGTACATGGCTCCATCCATTCTCCCATTGATGCGGTGAAGTAGTCCTGTGCCCTTAGCAGAGAAACACCCCCAAAACATAATGTTTCCACCTCCATGCTTGACAGTGGGGACGGTGTTCTTTGGGTCATAGGCAGCATTTCTCTTCCTCCAAAAACGGCGAGTTGAGTTAATGCCAAAGAGCTCAATTTTAGTCTCATCTGACCACAGCACCTTCTCCCAATCACTCTCAGAATCATCCAGATGTTCATTTGCAAACTTCAGACGGGCCTGTACATGTGCCTTCTTGAGCAGGGGGACCTTGCGGGCACTGCAGGATTTTAATCCATTACGGTGTAATGTGTTACCAATGGTTTTCTTGGTGACTGTGGTCCCAGCTGCCTTGAGATCATTAACAAGTTCCCCCATGTAGTTTTCGGCTGAGCTCTCACCTTCCTCAGGATCAAGGATACCCCACGAGGTGAGATTTTGCATGGAGCCCCAGATCGATGTCGATTGACAGTCATTTTGTATGTCTTCCATTTTCTTACTATTGCACCAACAGTTGTCTCCTTCTCACCCAGCGTCTTACTTATGGTTTTGTAGCCCATTCCAGCCTTGTGCAGGTCTATGATCTTGTCCCTGACATCCTTAGAAAGCTCTTTGGTCTTGCCCATGTTGTAGAGGTTAGAGTCAGACTGATCATTGAGTCTGTGGACAGGAGTCTTTTATACAGGTGACCATGTAAGAGCTGTCTATAATGCAGGCACCAAGTTGATTTGGAGCAGTAACTGGTCTGGAGGAGGCTGAACTCTTAATGGTTGGTAGGGGATCAAATACTTATTTCTCTGTGCACAATGCAAATAAATATATCAGTGGCGGACACAGACTGCAAAAGGCCCCTGTGCAGATAATGTGCCAGGGCCCCCCCGCCCCCCCCCCCAATACCGACAAAGTTACCTAAACATATATATGCATATAAAAATAAACCTTACTAATAAAAATTATGAAGGAAGATTTATATTGTACATTTTATTACCAGTTTAGAACACAAGTAACACATTTTTTTCCGGGTTAAATTCTTATCTAAACTAAGTCCCTAAATGTGGGCAAAGAAAATGAAAAACCTATACTCACCTCCTCCGGCGCCTCCGTTCCCCCTCCGCAGCCCCTATCCCTTTCTGTGTTTACAAAGCTGCTGTGGTGACGCGCGGTCGATGGCACATGACCGCTGCAGCCAATCAATGCCCTCAACAGCGATTTGCTGTGGAACTACTGTCCTCAGCAGCACACCAATGAGGAGTTATTGGCAGCAGCGGTCACGTGCCATCGGCAGCGCGTCACCAGTGCAGCCTTGTACACTTGTAACACAGACCGAGACAGGAGGATGGGGGCTGCGGCGGGTGAACGGAGGCGAGGGAGGAGGTGAGTATAGTTTTTTTATTTTCTTTGCCCACATTTAGAGACTTAGGTTAAATTGAATCATTGAATATAACACAAAGCACTCATGCAACTGAGATGCAATAATTTAGATGATCTTATCATGCTTAGCTTACTGCACTGTTACCTATCAAGCAGGACTGAATCTCAAGATATCTACAGAGGGGGCTGTATGGCGTTATCTACAGGGGGGACTGTATGGCGCTATCAACAGAGGGGGCTGTATGGCGTTATCTACAGGGGGGACTGTATGGCGCTATCTACAGAGGGGTCTGTATGGCGCTATCTACAGGGGGGTCTGTATGGCGCTATCTACAGGGGGGACTGTATGGCGCTATCTACAGGGGGGACTGTATGGCGCTATCTACAGGGGGGACTGTATGGCGCTATCTACAGGGGGGACTGTATGGCGCTATCTACAGGGGGGACTGTATGGCGCTATCTACAGAGGGGGCTGTATGGCGTTATCTACAGGGGGGCTGTATGGCGTTATCTACAGGGGGCTGTATGGTGTTATCTACAGGGGGGACTTTATGGCGTTATCTACAGTGGGGTCTGTATGGCGTTATCTACAGGGGTTCTGTATGGCGTTCCCTACAGGGGGGGTCTGTAGGGAAAGTCATACAGCCCCCCCCTGTAGGGAACGCCATACAGACCCCCCTTTAGGGAACGCCATACAGACCCCCCTGTAGGGAACGCTATACAGCCCCCCCTGTAGGGAACGCTATACAGCCCCCCCTGTAGGGAACGCCTTACAGCCCCCCCCTGTAGGGAACGCTATACAGCCCCCCCCCTGTAGGGAACGCCATACACCCCCAATCACTCAAAAAAATGCGACCTACAGTGTGAAAAGACAAAAGACATGTATCCCCTATCCACAGGATAGGGGATACATGTGTGATCGCTGGCATTGATAGGGAGAGCGGGGGACCGAAAGTCCCCCGAAGTTCTCCATCACTCACCTCTGACTTCCGGTGTCTGCGCAGCTCAAGTGTGACCGGCGCTCCATTCATTTCTACGGAGCTGCCGACACAGACCCCGGAAGTCCGAGGTTTGTGATGGAGAACTTCAGGGGACTTTCGGTCCCCCGTTCTCCCTATCAATGCCAGCGATCACACACGTATCCCCTATCCTGTGGATAGGGGATACATGTCTTATGTTTAATGGCAGAGCGGGGAGATACTCCCTGCTCTGCCGTAGTGTTCCGTGGCATCGCGCTGTAGCAGCCATAGCGGCAGCTAGCGGAGATTCCGGCCAAGGTGGGGGCCCGTGCCGGCAGGTGACGCGGGCCCCCTCATGCCGCGGCCCCGTAGCAGCCGCTACGGCTGCTATAGCAGTAGTTACGCCCCTGTGTTAGGGGGAGTTCACACTGAGGTTTTTTTCGCGAAAAACGTCAGAAAGTGCCTCCCATTGAAATCCATGAAATTTTTCCTGCGAGCAGTAAAAACCGCATGCGGGAAAAAGAAGCGCAATGCCCTTTCTTCGGGCGTTTCTGTCTCTGACTTCCCATTGACAACAATGGCAGGCAGAAAATGCGTTTTTTGCTGCGTTTCCCTGCCCACGGCCCGATGGCCGAAAAACGCCACAAAAAAACGCAATGAAAAACGCGGGAAGTGTTCTACCGGCAGGTCAAAATATGCCTCAAAATTCCGGAAGGAATTATGAGGCAGATTTTTCTACATAAAAACTTCTCCCTTCTGACATGAACTTTTTAACTTCATCTACCTGTCCTCTGCAGTCTGCACGTCCTCCACTCGTCCTGTGTCTGTCCTCCGCTCATCCTATGAGTTCTCCGGCAGTCCTGACTGTACTGTCCAGCCGCCCGAAGTCTTACGTCGCACCGCCCCCTGTCCTCTCCCCTGCCTGAGCGCTCCTCCTACCACCAGCATCGCCGTCCTGTCCTATTCATCTGTGCCAGATTGGCAGTGCAGTGTAGCGGCTATCACCGGGCCCGGGCACCCGCCCCCTCCCTCCCGATTGGTAGTGCAGTGTGGCGGCTATCACCGGGCCCCCGCCCCCTCCCTCCCCTCATGCCTAGTGTTGTGATGCTACTAGGCATGAGGGGGCCCGTGCCGCCAGGCCTGGTACATAAAATGTAATGTGCCTGTCAGGGCGACACGGGCCCCCCCATGCCGCGGGCCCCGTAGCAGCTGCTACGGCTGCTACTGTGGTAGTTACGCCACTGAACGGGCCCCCTTCCCACGCGGGGCCCTTGTGCAGCTGCACCGGCTGCACATGCGGTATGTCCGCCCCTGAAATATATATCATTTTGACAATGTGATTTTCTGTGTTTTTTTAATATAATCTATCTCTCACTGGTAAAATTAACCTAGCCTAAAAATTCTAGACTGTTCATGACTTTGACAGTGGGCAAACTTACAAAATCAGCAAGGGATCAAATACTTATTTCCTTCACTGTATATATATATATATATATATATATATATATATATATATATATATATATATAAAAGCAGAGGATTGGAGCAGCGCTGTGAACAAATGCCTGACTAGGCTGGTGCAAAGCTTCAAAAATAAAGGAGTGACCTCTCCTTATGTGTTAGATATCCAAAAAAGAGAACGTGAAGCAGCACTCAAATAAAGTGAATTTATTCATCCAACATGGAACCACAACGTTTCACCTCCTCTATGAAGGCATTTTCAAATTTCACATTTGAAAATGCCTTCATAGAGGAGGTGAAACGTTGTGGTTCCATGTTGGATGAATAAATTCACTTTATTTGAGTGCTGCTTCACGTTCTCTTTTTTGGATATATATATATATATATATATATGGATAGATAGACATGTATATAATTGGAAAGTAAGGAGATAGATAAGATGTATATATATACTGTATATATTTATAAAGTACACTACCGTTCAAAAGTTTAGGGTCACTTAGAAATGTCCTTATTTTTGAAAGAAAAGCACAGTTTTTTTCAATGAAGATAACATTAAATTAATCAGTAATACACTCTATACATTGTTAATGTGGTAAATGACTATTCTAGCTGCAAACGTCTGGTTTTTAATGCAATATCTACATAGGTGTATAGAGGCCCATTTCCAGCAACCATCACTCCAGTGTTCCAATGGTACATTGTGTTTGCTAACTGTGTTAGAAGGCTAATGGATGATTAGAAAACACTTGAAAACCCTTGTGCAATTATGTTAGCACCGCTGTAAGCAGTTTTGCTGTTTTGAGGAGCTATAAAACTGACCTTCCTTTGAGCTAGTTAAGAATCTGGAGCATTACATTTGTGGGTTCGATTAAATTCTCAAAATGGCTAGAAAAAGAGAGCTTTCAGGTGAAACTCGACAGTCTATTCTTGTTCTTAGAAATGAAGGCTATTCCATGCGAGAAATTGCCAAGAAACAGAAGATTTCCTACAACGGTGTGTACTACTCCCTTCAGAGGACAGCACACACAGGCTCTAACCACAGTAGAAAGAGAAGTGGGAGGCCCCGCTGCACAACTGAGCAACAAGACAAGTACATTAGAGTCTCTAGTTTGAGAAATAGACGCCTCACAGGTCCTCAACTGGCAGCTTCATTAAATAGTACCCGCAAAACGCCAGTGTCAACGTCTACAGTGAAGAGGCGACTCCGGGATGCTGGTCTTCAGGGCAGAGTGGCAAAGAAAAAGCCATATCTGAGACTGGCTAATAAAAGGAAATGATTAATATGGGCAAAAGCACACAGACATTGGACAGAGGAAGATGGGAAAAAAGTGTTATGGACAGACGAATGGAAGTTTGAGGTGTTTGGATCACACAGAAGAACATTTGTGAGACGCAGAACAACTGAACAGATGCTGGAAAAGTGCCTGACGCCATCTGTCAAGCATGGTGGAGGTAATGTGATGGTCTGGGGTTGCTTTGGTGCTGGTAAAGTGTGAGATTTGTATAAGGTAAAAGGGATTTTGAATAAGGAAGGCTATCACTCCATTTTGCAACGCCATGCCATACCCTGTGGACAGCGCTTGATTGGAGCCAATTTCATCCTACAACAGGACAATGACCCAAAGCACACCTCCAAATTATGCAAGAACTATTTAGGGAAGAAGCCGGTAGCTGGTATTCTATCTGTAATGGAGTGGCCAGTGCAGTCACCAGATCTCAACCCCATAGAGCTGTTGTGGGAGCAGCTTGACCGTATGGTACGCAAGAAGTGCCCATCAAGCCAACCCAACTTGTGGGAGGGGCTTCTGGAAGCATGGGGTGAAATGTCTCCCGATGACCTCAGCAAATTAACAGCTAGAATGCCAAAGGTCTGCAATGCTGGAATTGCTGCAAATGGAGCATTCCAAGACCAAAGCAAAGTCTGAAGGAGAAAATTATTATTTCAAATAAAAATCATTATTTCTAACCTTCAAGACTAGTGGGGGTGGCTATTATTATTTAAAGCACCTGCTCACTCGCCTTCATCAGCGTTTCAGACCTGGCTGTGTCCATTTGTAAGTATGGCCTTTTTCGGTGTTTTTGCATAAATGTCCTTGTTTTTATCTGTTTTGTCTGTACATCAGGAGCTTTTCGCTCCAGTTAGGGACTCGCAAGTCTGGGGATCCTTGTCGTGGATTGCGAGCTTGCGTCCTTTTGGCCAAAATGATCACTAATACCCCAGGTATTTTTCATTATTACTTATATTCGCTTCTTTTGGACACAGCCAGGTCTTTGATGCTGGGAGAGCATGGTGTGTGGTTGTTTGGCCTAGCAAGCAGGGTAGCCCGCTCTATGAATTATCAAGGCGTCACAAATAGGCTTCTACCTGGCTAGTCACGTTGCGCCTCATGACTTACACACTATCCCTCCATGTTTCACACACTTGCATCCCATTATTCATTTATTTTTTAGGCACTTTACTCATTACTGCCCCCTATATTTCACTTACATTATTACACTTGCACATACACTATTCATTTATTATTTCTTACTACACATCACATGCACCACATACCACTCCCCTCAAGACTAGTGGGGGTGGCTATTATTATTTAAAGCACCTGCTCACTCGCCTTCATCAGCGTTTCTGACCTGGCTGTGTCCATTTGTAAGTATGGCCTTTTTCGTTTTTTTTTTGTTTTTTTTATTTCTAACCTTGTCAATGTCTTGACTATATTTTCTAGTCATTTTGCAACTCATTTGATAAATATAAGTGTGAGTTTTCATGGAAAACACAAAATTGTCTGGGTGACCCCAAACTTTTGAACGGCAGTGTATATATCTAGATAGGTATTTGGAAAGCTAAATAGAGAGAAAACTAGGTCGATATGAGATAGATAGATAGATAGATAGATAGATAGATAGATAGATATGAGATAGATAGATAGATAGATATGAGATAGATAGATAGATAGATAGATAGGAGATAGATAGATAGATAGATAGATAGATAGATAGATAGATAGATAGATAGATAGATAGATAGATAGATAGATAGATAGATGAGGCACATAGGCAGGGGCGGCGCAGACATATGGAAAAACAAAATTAGATATATTTTAAATGCAAGTCCCTCAGTCAGAGTTGCCTGGCGCACACGATCCATATACTGGCCAGCGTCAGGACGTTGTGTGTGGTGAGGCACACAAGGTCAAGTCTGAGATCTGATTTCATTTTGAGTTCTGGTCTGGGATCTGAATTAATTTTGGGTTCTTGTCTGGGGTCTGAATTCATTTTGGGGTCTGGTCTGTGGTCTGATTTCATCTTGGGGTTTGATTTACTTTGAGGGGTCTGGTCTTGGGTCCGAATGAATTTAGGGAGTCTGGTTTGTGGGCGCAGCCTATTTGGCATCCTGAATTGCCACATGCTATCTGATGTGATGCAATGTTATAGCTATGAGTAATGTCACTCTATGGTGCGGTTTAGCTACTTTACAATTTGTTAGCTTTCAAATTAAAAAAAGTGTATGCCCCCCTCCCCCAATAATAATATGACCATTATGATAGGTGATTCAGATTACATCTTGACCGGTGGTCACATAAAAAAACAAACAAACCTCCGCAATAACAAAACGCAACATTTCATGTAAAAGGTTGAACAGCCCCCCCACAGCTGACCCCTGCCACAGAAAACACATCGCCTCTTGAACTATTCCCCTGCGCCCCGGCGGATTCTTGCAAGATTTATGAAAGTGGCGGAAAATTGCTAACTAGTGCAATACCCTGATCAAATTTAGAAGGCAGGCGTATATCAACGGGCGTCTCTGCGGACTCCTGACACCATCTCCCCTCGCTGATAGAATGTCGGGGGCCTCGGTGGTCACCTTACAATTATTTTTCCCTGACACTCACTTTGTTCCGCTGCACTAAGTTCCTCTCTGTAAGTGACAGGCGCCATAAGTGCAGCTGGTTTGTTAGTGGATTTTAAACAAAGGTCTGGTGGCTTAATGGATTTTTCCACCCACGCTCAACCCAGTGGGAGTGCAGGACACATATGTATGTCACTGGTAGTTCGTGGGTGGATGGCAGCATCTGTAATGCCAACGAGACAGCCCATTAATCCACTCCTTAAATGAGGATAATTTAGGCCTCATAACCATGGAGCTGCCTATCGCATTAAGTCCATTTATTGCATTGCGAGGGCTCGAAGGACAAAGCTCACTGGTCGTGTAAACAATATACTAACTAGATTATAGCGTCCATTAGACAAAGAGAAATCGGACTGAGAGCGGATACAGAATAACAAGTAATGTCCCATGTCTCATGTAAGGAATGACTGTGTCTGTAGGATAATTGATAATAGGGGTTGATATAAAAATGTTACAGGCAAAAAAGTTTTTGCACATTTTTTGGTCTATATTATTTTGTTACAATTTACTACTTTTTTCTGTTTCCGTCAATCTGTTTTACAAATGAACTGAAAAAAAAGAAAATATATAAAAAAATGAAATCTGAAAAATACACAACATTATTCAACTGATATAGAAAGTATTATATGTTAGGATATGGGATATGTGTAGGTTTGTGTTTATAGATATATTTACTTTGCATGTTGGTAAATTATACAAAAAAAATTTGCACTGGAAATTTTTGATTATTTTTAAAAAGTGTGTGCTTCCTCCTTGTTCTCCGATTTCCTCCCACACTCCAAAAAAAAACACCATACAGATAGGTTCATTTAGTATTTCGATTACGAGCCCCCATTGGGCCAAGGACTGATGTGAGTAGTGACAATATCTGCAGAATTTTTTCGTAAAGTGAAAAAAAAAAAATATTTTACACTGAAATGTCTCTGGAAATGATTTACCCAGTCTTTATTTTATAATTATGATAATGGTACCAGGGTCCTCCTGTATTATATTAATAGATATGTATATTTTTATTCACTGGTTTACATAGGATTCCCTTAAATGTGGAGCGGAGGGGTCATTTGCCTTTGCAAATCCATATAATAATATCCATATTGTACCAGACACAATAGGTCCTTGTAATAATTATCAGCTATATTGTCCGTAACATAGTACGAGCCACACAAGTGCACGCCACAGGGCATACATATTGTACCAGCGGCAGTACATACATAACAGTACCAGCTGTAGAGCATAAATAATAGAGGCAGCCATAATAGCAACATAATATAGTGCCCTTATTTTGCCAGCCATAATGCACACATAATACCAGCTGTCATACCCATATAATATTAGACATGGTATGTATAGAATATGGGCCATAGTAATCAGATAAAAAGCAGCCATAGTGGAGACACGATCAGTCATTGACCCCTATCTCTTCCCTCTCCTGTCCCAATCTGGCTGCCAAACATTACAATAAAACTCTCAAAAGTGCCCTGGACAATGAAGCGCCCCCGAAACTCCCGATCGAGAGGGCGCAACCTTGGCACACGCTTCAAATTAATTATTTTCAGTGGTGGTGACATCATGACCTCGCTCTATCTGAAACTGAATCTTTGAAAAACTGAACTCCTTGTGCTCCCACCATCTACTAACCTCCCTAAACCTGATGTCTCCATCTCAGTGTGTGGCGCTACCATAACTCCTGGCCAGCACGTCTGCTGTCTTGGGGTTATGTTGGACTCAGATCTTTCCTTTACTACTTATATTTAATCACTTGCAAACTATTGTCACCTTTCTCTCAAAAATATCCCGAGGATCTGCCCTTTTCTTACTGTAGAAACAGCCAAACCTCTCATTGTCGCTCTGATTCCCTCTCGTCTTGACTCCTGTAACTCATTACTAATCGTCTTCCACTCACTAAACTCTCCCCTCTGTAATCTATCCTAAATGTAGCAGCCAGGCTCATCTTCCTGACCACCCGCTACACTAACACCTCTACCCTGTGCCAGTCACCACACTGGACCTCTACACCAATGCCTCTACCCTGTGCCAGTCACTGCACTGGACCTCTACCCTGTGCCAGTCACTGCACCGCTACACCAATGCCTCTACCCTGTGCCAGTCACCACACTGGACCTCTACACCAATGCCTCTACCCTGTGCCAGTCACTGCACTGGACCTCTACACCAATGCCTCTACCCTTTGCCAGTCACTGCACTGGACCTCTACAGCAATGCCTCTACCTTGTGCATGGGAAAGGAAGGCTAGCCCGTCTGGTCCGAGCCCGCAGAAAAGCTACAGTAGCACAAATTGATGCAAAAGTTACTCCAGCTTTGATAGAAAGGTGTTAGAACACGAAGAACATCACAGCTTTCTGTGTGGGGGGCTATGCAGGTGAAGACTGTTCAGAGTGCCCATGCTGACCCCTGTCCAGCGCGAAAAGCACCAACAGTAAGCATCAGAAATGGACCATGGGAAGAAGACAAGCCGACGGAGGCAGTGTGATGATCTGGGAAATGTTCTGCTAGCAAACATTGGGTCCTGGTATTCATGTGGAGGTGACACTTACCACCGACCTAAACATTGCTGCAGACAAGTACCGCCCTTCATGGTAACGATATTCCCTAATAGCAGTGCCCTCTTTCAGCAGAATAATTCCCCCACCTCCCGGCCACACTGCAAGCAATGTTCAGGAATGATCTGAGGAACATGAGAAAGACTTTGAGGTGTTGACTTGTCTACAATTTTCCCAGATCTCAATCCGATCGATCATCTGTGGGACGTGCTGGAAAAGCAAGTCCGATCCATGGAGGTCCCACCACATAATTTACAGGAATGTCTAATGTCTTGGTGCCAGATACCACAGGAAAGAGCTGTTTTGGTGGCACGAGGGGAAAAGACACAATATTAGGGGGGATTCACACGAGCGTGTATTCGGTCCGTGCGGGCCGCGTGGTTTTCACGCGCCACGCATCGACCAATACAAGTCTATGGGGCAGTACAGACAGTCCGTGCTTTTTGCGCAGCGTTTCTTCGCTGCGTACAAAACGCGAGAGGTTCAATAACTCTGCGTATTTCGCGCATCACGCACCCATTGAAGTCAATGGGTGCGTGAAAACCACGCAGGTTGCACGGAAGCACTTCCGTGCGAACCGACTGAAACAGCGCACCAGCTGTCAAAAGGATGAATGTAAACAGAAAAGCACCACGTGCTTTTCTGTTTCCGAACATCCAAACGGAGTGTCTTTGAGATGAGCGAACCCGGACAAGCGAACCGAACGTCACTGGGTTCGGCCGAACTCGTTTTGGCCGAACCCGGCAAAAAAATGTCCGGTACGCGACGTCAGGAGATAGTCACTGTCCAGGGTGCTGAAAGAGTTAAATTGTTTCAGCACCATGGACAGTGACTACCGATCCCCAAAAAAACGAAGTTCTGACTTACCGATAACTCCCGGCTTCTTCCTCCAGTCTGACCTCCCGGGATGACAATTCAGTCCAAGTGACAGCTGTAGCCAATCACAGGCCAAGCACAGGCTGCAGCGGTCACATGGACTGCCGCGTCATCCAGGGAGGTGGGGCCCGATGTCAAGAGAGGCGCGTCACCAAGGACGCGTCACCAAGGCAACGGCCGGGAGGGCAGATCTCGGTAAGTACGAACTTTTTCTTTTTTTTTAACAGGTTGCTGTTTATTGTGTTCGGCATTCACTGTCGAGGGTGCTGAAAGAGTTACTGCCGATCAGTTAGCTCTTTCAGCACCTTGGACAGTGACGGGCGTCGACTAGCCTCATCTCTATGATGGCGGCTGCACGAAAATCACGCAGCCGCGCATCATACACGGATGACACACGCAGCTGTCAAATGGTTTTTGCGCGCGCAAAACGCCGCGTTGTTTGCGCGCGCAAAAATGCAACGTCCGTCTGTATCTGCCCTTAGGCCGGGGTTTTTTAATGTTATGGCTGATCGATGAATATCAGCCATTCTAACCACACAATACCAGCTATAACGTCGTGCTAAAAATGCCAGTCATAGTGTCAATATAACAGCATTCTTAAGGTGCCCATACACATTAGATGAACGTCGGCCGAACCTGATGGTTTTGGCAGGACTGGCAAACCATCTAATGTGTATGGGGTTGTTCCGACTCCTCTCTCACAGCAGATGTTGGGGTAAAGAAGGATCTGGAATGTTGTATCTCACCATGCCCGATACTTTGTTCTCACGGAAGATAACCTGCCACCAAAGGCAGCAGCAAAATCCCCCATCCTTATGGAGTACACTTGCAGGCTCTGTTGAGTGTGCATGTGTATGAGAAAGATAGATGTCGGATGAACGAGCTACCTATGGTCATCTTTATCTGTTGCATGCTCTTGGGCTGCAACCTCTACTGCTCCCAGTTTCCAATATCTTTTTAGAAAGTTACATGTGAGTAACCAATTAGGGGCGGTGTACATGTCATTTTCTATTCCTAAATGTTTACAGATGATCATGGCAAAAAATTTACACTCAATAGATTGAAGAAAGACTGCAGCACTCAAATATCCAAAAGATGTTGGTTTTTATTTACCAGGCAGTAAAAAACGACAACGTTTCAACCCGTTGAGTCTTTGTCAAGCATAGTGATAGTGAATCAGTGCACACTTTATATAACACATGTTGGATGACATCACTTCCTGAACACGTTTAATATCAACAATGGTTAAATACCCTTAAAAATACATAATCATATCATTAAATATCCCCCACATTATCAGAGTCAAATACAGTCACAAAATATATATAGATCGCCAATGTAGTACCTGTATATCAGTAGATTAAGACATCTTGATTTGTTAGCGTCTGCAGTTCTCTATTGCGCATGGCAGGAAATCCTAATATCCTCAATGTCCGGCGTCTACCGTTTCTATGGTTGAGTAACGCGATCTCAATATGGACCGCGCATGCGCACTAAATAAGATTACGTGAACATCACATAATCAACAGAGAACCGGTTGTCATAGAAACATGAAAGACACTAACATATCACAGATGAGTCCTAAAAGAGGATTCTGCGTGTCTCATCAGAAGGATGATAATCAAAATACATTTATCATACAATATCATTAACAAATGTCCCAAACATGGGATCAACAGTATTTATTTAATAACAATTTTATATAGATATTAAACTACAAAAATTAGGCTTAAAAAGCCTATAACTGTCCAATGCATATAATTTTCGATAAGACATGCAGAAAATCTCAAAACGAGCAGCAATCCAACAGACTGATCAGGTTCCTTCAAGACTTTCTTCACAAGTAATTCAAAAGTGATCCCCCATATAGTGTAAATAACCTAAAAATATATAAAAGAACAAGAAGGTAAGGCGGGATTCACACGACCGGGTCGTTCCCGAGCCCGAGTGTCGGCCGGTAAAATCGGCCATTTTGCCCGGCCGGTTTGCATTAAGTTTTGCATCCGTGCCGGGCCGGGCAGATCCGGACAGTGACATCAGCGGCAACTCCTGAAGGGGAATCCCCATGTGTTCGGGGATTCCGCTTCAGGAGTTTCCCCTGATGTCACTGCCCAGATATGGACAGAGACATCAAGCGCTCTGTCCAGGAGCGGAATCCCCGAACACACGGGGATTCCGCTCCTTCAAGGAGCTAAAGTGCGGCTAGCACATAGCAGAGCGGGGAGATACCTCCCCGCTCTGCTATAGTGGCGTCGCTACAGTAGTAGTAGCAGCCGCAGCAGCAGCTGCTGCTGCTAGCGGCGCCATCGAAGGTGTCGCCGGGCCAGGGTGCTTTTAAAACAAGCAGGAGAAGGGAGCCAGCGCAGCGCTCCCTTCCACCTGCTGTACACCCCGGCCCTGCCACACAGTGTACAGCGATGCCATTCGTCAGAATGGCATCAACTCCTCCTCCTCACATGCACTCTGCGCTGTGAGGAGGAGGAGATCGAGCGCAAGCGCCGGAAAACCCGGCCATCACTCGGAACACATTCCGGTGATGGCCGTGTAATACCCGGCCCCATAGACTTCTATGGGAGCCGGGCGGCCGGGTACCCGGGCGAAGATAGAGCATGTCCTATTTTTTGACGGCCGGATTTCCCGGCCGTCAAAAAATCGGTCGTGTGAATAGCCCCATTAGGGGTCTATTATTCCTAATGCAGCCGGGTGCCGGCCGATTTATGAACGGCCGGCACCCGGCCGGGAAACCCTGCCGTGTGAATGAGGCCTAATACTTAAAAAGTATATCCAATAATATTTACAATCACATGACTCCTGGTCAGATACTCTATCATAAATTTATTACTGATAACGATGTGGCCAAAACCATGCCGAAGGACACAATCCTAACAGATAGCCGTAGTCCTGAACTCCCTGTTTAACCCCTTAGGCTCCAGGGTGTCCAATTCATAAATCCATTTTAATTCAAGTTTTTTTAGGGTCTTTTCCCTATCTCCTCCTCTCCTCTTTGGAACTACTGCGAGATATTATGTCCGAATTTAATGAAATGCTCTGGAATCGGTAAGTCTACCTTCCTACTCCTAATGGTGTACTATGCTGGTTAATTCGTGTTCTACATTCCTGAGTGGTTTCTCCCACATATAACAGTCCACATGGACATTGAATAATATATATAACGAAACTGGAAAGACACGTAAAAAAAATAATTTAATCACATATATTTTCCCAGTCCTTGGATGTACCATGGTGTTACCCCGCATCATACTGTTGCAATTGCAACATCCAAGGTAGGGAAAACATCCCTTTTTTTGAATCTTAGTCTTAGTCAGAGAACCAATGTCCGCACGTACTAAGCGATCTCTAATATTAGGAGGTCTACGAAAAGACATAAAAGGTGGATCCTGAAATTCAATTTTCTTTCGGGAATGTATCACTAAGAATAGGCCAATAGTCCCTAAGGATTTTGGAAATTTTTCTGCTGATGGAAAAATGTCGACACAAATGGGATTCTCTTAAATGTTTTCTTATGAGGATTTTTTACAAGTAGATCACTACGTTTGCGTTTTTTGACCTCATTAGTTGCCCTTTCAGTGATAGATATAGGATAGCCTCGTCTAAGAAATTTATTGCACATAACATTATTACACTGACAGGAGACTCCTGGAAAACAGGGAGCTCTCTCGACAACTGTTTGATTTGATGACATAAAGGGAGGAGTGGCTGTCATCTGACCGTAACTCTATTCCCTAAAACAAGATGGAGAAACTGACATTTCATTGCTGCTTCTTTCTCCTGGGAGCCCCACGTTCTGACCTCTTCTCGTTTCTGCGGTCCTCTTCACTACCGAGGTTGGCATCGTGATGTTGTCCCCAGGGGCGTCCTGGGAACTGCAGGAACAGAGAAATGTGAGTACCTGCTGGTCCGAGGTCTGCATTACTTTAGGGGGTCTGGTGTCTGTATTAGATTAGACGGTCTGTTCTGAGGTCTGTATTTATTTAGGGGGTCTGGTCTGAGGGCTGTATTTATTCCTTCTGGTTTGGTCTGTGGTTTGTATTTAGGGGGTCTGTGTTATAGTTTAGGGAAGTCTGTATTTTGGGGGTCGGGTCTGGGTCTGTATTCTTTTAAGGGGGTCTGGTGTCTGTAATAGTTGAGGGGGTCCACATTCTTTTTTGGGAGTGAGAAAGCTATTTGTGAATAAAATACTGTAGTTTGGGGACGTGTCCTATATAAACGGTTGGGGCATAAGGGAAATATTTTGCTGCTTTTTTAGAATCTCCCTGACGTTCAATTTCAAAAGTTGGCAAATATGCACTAAAACCAACTATGCAAATATAATAAACAAAATGCAGACACGTGAGTATACAGGACAACAATTACTAGATAATACGATGTGTACTTATGAGCACAATGGTAGAAGGGACCCAATAATGAGATTCCTAGCCGAGGGTTAATTAACTTCTTGGAAATTTATATAAAGCATGACCACAAGTAAAGGACCAACAGAATTCAAATTATAATTTCCAAAGAAAATCATATGTTGAGTTACATTCAAATGCGCCTTCGTGGGTCACTCCGGGCAGCACACCACTACCTCACGGCCTACTCCAAGAGTAAGAAAGGAGCCCTCTGCTCTTGGTTGGCCACAAACTTAGTATTGTATACCTTTGGCAGTGTCACCGGTAACACGCTTGAGCGATTTCTTGCTTATGTTAGCTGGCTTGGATACTCTGTAGCTGCTCTGCCTATGGCTTCCGCTCCGCTAGGCCAAACTCAAGTCTCTGCAGACTTCCTGGTCCCTTTCACTTAGTAGACCTTACGGTTGACCGCTCTGCACAACAGCTTCAACCATCAGCCTCAAGTACCGGTTTCACACTGGCCTTTACTCTCGACCCCGATCTTAACACATTCTCTCTGCAGCCTGGACAGCAAGTCACTTGTACACCGGTTAACGGCTTGCTGTTACCAACCCCTTATACACATATTTTCCTGAAGTCTCACCCACCTTGACGCAGGACGTTACACTCTTACGTCTCAATATCTCTAAGACCTAATGGTAACAGGCCTCTGGCAACATATCACCCGGGGCTTACACTCCCTGCGGCCTTGTTGTTTCCTAGGCTAAGGAGTCCTGCACCAATAACGAGAGGAAAGTCAACAACATTCACACCGGTAGACCGTTAAAGTCACCACATTCACACCGGTAGACCGTTAAAGTCAC
The DNA here is from genome assembly GCF_050947455.1 of Rhinoderma darwinii. NCBI lineage: Eukaryota > Metazoa > Chordata > Amphibia > Anura > Rhinodermatidae > Rhinoderma > Rhinoderma darwinii. The sequence goes on along the minus strand of NC_134690.1, from coordinate 17,228,412 downwards.
AACATTCACACCGATAGACCGTTATTTATATATCCAAACCTCGAACACTATAAGCAGCAGAGAAATAAAGAGCAAGCAATATCACACATAAGTGATGCGATTCCACCTTCCCTACAAGTGTGTCAGTGTCAGAGTTTGGAGCATTCCTTTAATTAATTCTCTCCGTCTTTTGCTTCTGAGACAGATTTTCTGGATTATGAAATGCCGGTTTAAAAGGAATTAGATCAGTAAAATAAATACAAATCAAAATACAGTTTTTTGTGTTTTTTCAGTGGTTACATTTGATATACTTTCTATTTTTCATTCATTAATTGTGATAAATGACATGTACCGTATCTAAAGCGCCGTGCGCTACCAGTGAGATTACACAGAGTGGATGTATCGGGTGCATATTAAATACTATAGATTCACTAAACCCATGCACATAGATTATTATGCTCTTCATATATCATGCATAGAATCCAGTGACATAATAAATAACTAACCCTAAATTTTAAAGGTAAAAATGCACAAGTCATTAATAATGTCGCTGCCTCCATATATCACCGTGGAAAGCAGCCATTATCCCATATACCGGACAACACTGATGTGCAAACTGTGCACAATGCAAAACCAGTCCGGCTAATTGACTGTCCCTATAACATGATATTTATATGCAGGCACCGCCCAATACATTGTTACATTGCAGCTATACATTACATGCATTATATACAAACTGGATATATAGAGGGACCTCTTTAAAGGGATTGTCCACTTTCAGCAAATTCATTTTATTTATGTATCATTTAAAGTTATACAATTTTACAATATACTTTCTGTATTAATTCCTAATGGTATTCGAGATCTCTGCTTGTTGTCATTCAGTAGGAACATTTATTATTTACTTCCAGTGGATAAAATTCTGTTCCTGGTCATGTGATGGACACACAGGTGCCCAGCTCGTTATATGATCATGTGATGGACACACAGGTGATGAGATCGTTACATGGTCATGGGATGGACGCAGGTGCTGGGATCGTTACATGGTCATGTGATGGACATAGAGGTGCTGGGATCGTTACATGTTCATGGGATGGACACAGGTGCACAGCTCGTTACATGGTCATGTGATGAACCACAGGTGCTGGGATCGTTACATGATCGTGATGGACACACAGGTGCTGGGATCGTTACATGGTCATGTGATGGACACACAGGCGCACGGCTCGTTACATGGTCATATGATGGACATACAGGTGCTAGGATCGTTACATGGTCATGTGATGGACACAGGTGCTGGGATCGTTACATGGTCATGTGATGGACACATAGGTGCTGGGATCGTTACATGGTCATGTGATGGACACATAGGTGTTGGGATCGTTACATGGTCATGTGATGGACACACAGGTGCATGGCTCGTTACATGGTCATGTGGTGGATACACATGAGCTGGGATCGTTAGAAGTCACAGCTCTGATACACATACTGTAACGAGTTATGCACCTGTGTGTCCATCACATAACAATGGACAGAATTTTATACTCACGGCTCCCCACTCCCTGGCCTCTTCTGGACATTACGTCCTGATGCTCACCACTCACAGGTCCAAAATATCTGTTAAGACACCGGCTTATCTCACCCCTGCCAGAAGGAGAGACAGGGGAGAGCAAATCTACAATGATTTAGAAAGGGCTTGGCCCCATAGCAAGCTTTTCAGTCCACCGACCCGAGCATTTATCAGCTCCATGTGAAATTTAGCTTGACGGCCAAGTTGTGGAAAAAAGCACAAGTTGTGTAAGGGTATGTGCACACGATGAGAGGCTTTTACGTCTGAAAAGACAGACTGTTTTCAGGAGAAAACAGCTGCGTCGTTTCAGATGTAAATGCTTCTCCTCGTATTATGCGAGGCGTCTTTGACGCCTGTAATCTTGAGCTGCTCTTCATTGACTTCAATGAAGAACGGCTAAAATTACGCTGCAAAGAAGTGTCCTGCACTTCTTTGCCGAGGCAGTCAATTTACGCGTCGTCGTTTGACAGCTGTCAAACGACGACGCGTAAATGACAGGTCGTCTGCACAGTACGTCGGCAGACCCATTCAAATGAATGGGCAGATGTTTGCCGACGTATTGTAGCCCTATTTGCAGACGTAAAACGAGGCATAATACGCCTCGTTTACGTCTGAAAATAGGTCGTGTGAACCCAGACTAAAGGTACAACTCCCAGCAAGCCCTGACTATTCATCATCATCAGAATACAATGAGAGTTGTAGCTTCACAGAACAGGTATCACAACTATTGTGATACTACAACTCCCAGCATGACCTGACAGATGATCAAAGCATATTGGGATAATGGCACTACACACACACTATCAAAAAATCCCCAGACCAAACGCCTAAACTAATCTAGACCCTAGAGCAGAGCCCAAAATAAATTCGGACCCAAGACCCAGTGGCGTAACTACCGCGATAGTAGCCGTGGGCCCGCGGCTTGAGGGGGCCCGTGCCGCCAGCCGACACGCCCCCCCATATGCCCGGTGGTGCCGCTAGCAGCCGTTATGGCTGCTATAGCGGTAGCGCCGCTACTATAGGGCCTGCGCCGCCAAGCCTCCAACCAGTATTGGCCGGGGGACAAAGGCCCTCTCTTGCCCATAGGCGTCGCTAGCAGCGGAGGGGGCCCCGGTGCTAGCGACAGCCAAATACATGCATTTGCGCTGAATGGCTGGGCATGTTTCTGTGCCCGACCATTCAGCGCCTTACAATGACGCTGATTGGCGGGGCAGAATGACTTGCCCCGCCAATCAGAGCCTTTCAACGTCGCTAGCGGCGCGATGACGTCATCGTGCCGCTTCCGTGCTTGAAAGGTGCTGATCGACGGGGCAAGTAATTCTGCCCCGCCAATCAGCATCATTGAACGACACATCGTTCAGCTCCAGCAGAGCTGCTCAGAGCAGATCTGCATTGCCATTGGAGTGCGCGGGAATGGGATCATGTATGTAAACTTTTTTGTTTTTTTTCTAATAAAACTGTGACTGGCATTATCTATAGTGGGGGCTCTATCTACAGGGGGGTTGTCTATATGTGGGCCACTACCACTATATACAGGGGGGTCTATATGTGGGGATGTGGTGCACTATCCACAGGGGGGTCTATATGTGGGCCACTATATACAGGGAGGTCTATATGTGGGGATGTGGGCCATTATATACAGGGGGGTCTATATATGGGCCACTATATACAGGGGTGGTCTATTATATACAGGGGTGGTCTATATGTAGGCTACTATATACAGGGGGGTCTATGTGTGGGGATGTGGGCCACTATCTACAGGGGGAGGTCTATATGTGGGGATGTGGGCCACTATATACAGGGGGGTCTATATATGGGCCACTATATACAGGGGTGGTCTATTATATACAGGGGTGGTCTATATGTAGGCTACTATATACAGGGGGGTCTATGTGTGGGGATGTGGGCCACTATCTACAGGGGGAGGTCTATATGTGGGGATGTGGGCCACTATATACAGGGGGGTCTATATGTGGGCCACTATCTACAGGGGGGTCTATATGTGGGGATGTGGGGCACTATCTACAGGGTGGTCTATATGTGGGGCACTATATACAGGGGGAGCTATATGTGAGACACTATACAGGGGTGGGCTATATGTAGAGCACTATCTATAGGGGAGCTATTTTTAGGGCACTTTCTATAGGGGTGGGCTATATATGGGACACTATATACAGGGGTGGGTTACCAGTGGGGCACTAGCTACAGGGTGGCTATATGTAAGGCACTGTCTACAGGGGTGGACTATATGTGGGACACTATATACAGAGGGAAGCTATATGTGAGACTATCTACAGAGGTGGGCTATACGTGGAGCACTATCTATAGGGGAAGCTATATGTAGGTCAGCACGGTGGCTCAGTGGTTAGCACTATTGCCTTGCAGCTCTGGAGTCCATATGTAGGCACTATCTACAGAGGGTTGTATGTGGGACACTATCTACAGGGGCTTCTATGTAGGGCACTATCTACAGATGCTCTATGGGGGCACTATCTACAGGGGGCACGGTGTGTGTGTGTGTGTGTGTGTGTGTGTGTGTGTGTGTGTGAGAGAGTGTATGGCACTATTCTAGTTAGTGGTGCAAGAGGTGTTGAGAATTTTAACTTCGTTTATACTGTAGGTGAAGAAATGTTTTAAAAGTGAGAAGCTGAAGACATCTGAGCGGAAAACTGCAGAAATGGGTCATGGCCGGTAGAAATCCATCATAGATGTCTGGACCAGAGGGAGATTAATAGAACTAGAATCTGAGACGTCACCCGTGAGTCACTTAATGTAAATGTTTATTCTGCCTCTAATCAGTACTGTAGTCACTGTATGATCTGCAGCGAGATGATGGGTGGTATGATTATGATATGATTTTTTTTTGTGAAACGGCATCTCCCAGCATATCCTCACCATTGCGCGGGCTATGCTGGTTGCTGTAGTTTTACACCGTACAAACCTATACGGCAGGGGTTGCACTAAATTGAGCTGTATTTGTATTTGGTGTTGTATATATGTACTGAGCTTCGTTCTGATGCTGTATGTAAGTACTGAGCTTTGTTCTGGTGCTGTATATACGTATGAGATTGGTTCTGGTGCTGTATATATGTAATAAGTTTGGTTCTGGTGCTGTATATATATATACTGAACTTGGTTCTGAAGCTGTATGTAAGTGCTGAGCTTGGTTCTGGTGCTGTATATACGTATGAGATCGGTTTTGGTGCTGTATATATGTAATGAGTTTGGTTCTGGGGATCTATTTATGTACTTAGCTCGGTTCTAGTGCTGTATTTATGTACTGAGGTTGGTTTTGGTGCTGTATATATATCAGAGCTTGGTTCTGGATCTGTAGTTATATAGGATATATTTATAATAACAAAATTACAGGGCAGATGGAATAGTTCTCAATTCATTGTATATTTCATGGGAACTTGTCTGGTAGTTTTAACCCCTTGAACCTCCACCATGCAGTAATACATGACCTGACAATATTTCCAAACATTCCCTTATATGTTTTTTTCAGATGCAGCAAAATCTTTAAAATCCACTTTTAAAACGGCACATGCTATATGCTAATTACTCATTAGAGGGTCATGGGGCGGCCCGCTATCCTGAAGAGTCACATAGTCCGGCCTCCAAACCCACCTTTCCATGTTTGAGTGACTTCTCCCTAGCTGATACAACTTTCTCGGATGCGCCATTGCCTTGTGGCACTATACACAAGGGGAGGTTGTGTGGCACTATACACAAGGGGGAGCTGTGTGGCACTATACACAAGGGGGGGGGGCTGTGTGGCACTATACACAAAGGGGGTCTGTGTGGCACTATACAATAGGGGGAGCTGTGTGGTACTACACACTAGGGGGAGCTGTGTGGCACTATACACATGGGGGAACTGTATGGCACTATTTACAAGGGGGAGGACTGTGGCTCTATCTACAGGGGACTGTGGGTGGCGCAATCTACCGGGGTCTGTGTGTGGCACTATCTAGTAAGGGGGGACTGTGCTGCACTATCTACTAAGCGGGGGCTGTGTGGCACTATATACAAGGGAAGGGGCTGTGAGGTGCAATATACAGTGGGAGCTGTATAGCGCTATCTACAGTGGGGCTTTATGGCGATATCTACAGGGGGGCTGTATGGCACTATCTACAAGGGGGAGGTGGGGGCGCTATCTACAAATGGGGTGGGACACTGTCTATAGGCGGGTCTATATAGCACTGTCTACAGGGGGGCTGTATGGCACATTCTACAGGGGGCACTATTTATAAGGGGGGCTGCTTGTGGCATCTGGGGGGGCCCCAGTCAAGAGTTTGCTATGGGGCACAGTCTTTCCTAGTTAAGCCCCTGCCAAGACCCCTAAATTTATCCAGAGCCCAAACTAGACCCCCAAATTAATTCAGACCAAATGCCAGGCCACTGAATTATTTCCGACCCCAGATAAGACCAAAAAATAATAATTTAGACCCCATACTCCCGCTTGTAACTTAGCAGTCCTTAGTTGTCTTCACTTCTGGGTGAGGCTGCACACAATGTCCTGATGCCGGCCGTGGTCAGAACATTGCATGCCCCGCCACCCACAATGTCATGACCTAGGGTAGTAAAGGGGTTAATAGAAATATCCCTGGTGTTCTAGGGTAGTGAAAGAGTTAACACTAACATTACTAATGGTCTATTGGTGGTAAATAGGTTTATCGAAATTTCAATGGCGGTTTAAGGTAGTAAAAGCATAAAAGGGAATGTATCATCAGGAAATAAAAACATTTCAATGAGGTTTTTACAATAAAGTAATTTTCAAAAATATTTGGTGTATTTTTTTGTTTTTGTTACTATCCACAAGAAAAAACGATAGGTCTTCTCCGTCCAAAAAGGAAAACAGTCGAGAAAAGCGTGAGTGGCCGAGCCATAAACATATTCTTAGACTCATTTATCAAAGGCAAAAGTTAAAAAAGTATGCAAATGATGGCACAAATGTCCGGCTGCCCACGGCATAAAAAGACATAAACAGTCAGACAATTGTAAATGCACCAGATGTAATGAGAGGTGTGCGCCTTACAATAGAGGTGTGCGCCTTACAATAGAGGTGTGCGCCTTACAATAAATTAGGCTCAAACTTTGCAGACTACCCTCTCCAATCTCATTGGCGCAATATACGCCATTACTAATAAATGTGGGCCAGTGTTTCGCTTCTACAGACTTAAGCCTCATGCACACGACCGTGTTCGTTCAGTGATATACAGACCGCATGTCCGTCGCATTTCCCGGACCGAACACAGTTCAGGGAGCCGGGCTCCTAGCATCATAGTTCTGTATGACGCTAGGTGTCCCTGCCTCTCCGCGGGAAAACAAGTTTTCCCGCGGGGAGGCAGTGACTCACAGCGTCATACATAATTATGATGCTAGCAGCCCGGCTTGCTGAACTGTGTTCGGTCCGGGAAATGCGACGGACATGCGGTCTGTATATCACGGACCTGAACAAGGCCGTGTGCATGAGGCCTAAAGTATAATTAATGAATCTGAAATTAAACACGAGAGACTCCCTTCAACTTTTTCATTCCTGGTGTCTGGTGGGCTGCCTGCCGGCTAAACGCGTTCACCTTCCTGTTCCTGTCCTATACCAAACAAAGGGTCCGTCATAGGAGCGGAACAATGAATATGCCGGGAGTGCTGGATCAGCTGCATGACGGACACCAACAGCGCTCCATAGAACCCATTGGGAGGAATTGAACACATTTTCTACGCCACTTTTCTGGCATAGAAAAGTTTTAAATGGTGCAAAAGTCCCAATTTTCAGGTAAAATTGGTGATATTTGTTCTATTTCTGCCGCTCACAATACTTTTATGACAAATGGGCGTGGCTTATCAGTATGGATGGGGCCACCAATGGCGTAATATATGCCACACCAGCTCAAGGCTGGCGTAGATTTCACATTCTGGCGCTCTAATGGCCAGAGATGCGCCTAATTTATTAAGAGTCGTGCGTCTCTTATTAAATTAGGCACGTTACACTCTAACGTTCTTTATATTAAGACTGGTGTATGAAACGCCAGTCTTAATAAATTCCCCGTATTGACATTAATGGGTTCCGTCAAGTTTCCGTCATGGTGTTCGTCGTTTTGTCTGACAAATTGCTGCTGAATGTTGCGCTAATTTGTCTAGAAAATACAACGAAATCTGCAATGCAAATGTCAACAGAGCCATAGAGGTCATGGAGAGGATTGTGCTGTCACACTCTGGCAGGACAGTGCCTCTTGGCCTACTTGACCCAACACACATACTGGATCCCTATTACCCACTAGCTTGGTGGGTGCATCTGCTTGTCGCCAATCGCCTGATGGACTTAAAGGGGTATATTGAGGAATTTCGGTGCTGTTTGATGCTCTATTACTCTGGCGCCCCCCATCTTGCATTGGGGTCCAAGGGCTTCAGGATACCCTTCAGCCTATCCATGATACAGAGAATTACATTTAGGGGTTGGGGCACGGATTCCGCCTGTCCTGATGTAGACCACTACATGAAGATACTCAGTTAATTCCCGAAACTGGCCACTTCTTCCTCAGATCCCAACATAAAAGCAGCCTAAGATCAATGTAAACTTTTTACAAGTCAGATGAAAAGCTCGGAAGGAGCGCAACGTTTATACAAACCCAAATACAAGGTAAACCTGTAGCCACTGATCACACAGAGGGATTACACGCCATGGGAGCAGAGCTAAAGCTGCGTGGGATTTGCTGTAAAGGAATAAAATAAAGATTAGCAGACAGGGAGCCGCGCATTAGTACGACCAGTAATTTCCCCGTCTGCCAAACCACAACCATGTTTACTGTGAGTTTTATGAACTTGCACAAGAGTCAGGAGGAGAAGCGACACCATCAAGGAGGGTATTACCAGCTGCAGATCCACTCCTTAGGCCGGGTTCACACGTAGCGTACATACTGCGGATTTTTCGCAACGGATTTCGTTGCGGAAAATCTGCAGCATAATACAGTAGTAGCAGAATGGATGAGATTTGAACAAACCTCATCCACACGCTGCGTAAATAAGTAGAAAAAAAACGCTCAGAAATTGACCTGCGGTGCGTTTTTTTTAAAATCTGCAGCATGCCAATTGTATTTGCTTTTTGTTTGCGTGTTTTGCCAATTGAATTCTATGGGAAGGTAAAACCCGCAACAAACCGCAGATATTTAGATTTTTTTCAGCAGAAAAGCTGCGATACCCCCACAAGAATCGCAACTCAGAAAAACCCCCAAACATACTTACCCAGAATTCTGTACTTCTTCATCCAGCATGGCCTCCTGGGATGACGTTTCATCCCATGTGACCTCTGCAGCCAATCACAGGCTGTAGCGGTCACATGGGATGAAACGTCACCCCGGGAAGCCAGGCTGCAGGACGTCAGAGGGACGCATCGCCATGGCTAATGATAAGTATGAAACTTTTTTTTTTACGTCCATTTTTCCGCAGCAGACATTACCACAATTTGGTGCAGTTTTTCGTCCGGAATTCCCTGGGGCAACTATGGTGGATACGCTGTGTGCTTTTACGCAGCATATCCGCCCTGTATGACCATACCCTTGCAGTCAATTGTACCAGGGAGACTGCGCAGATGCACATATTTGGACCCATGAGTCAAATGTGTCCAAGTAGCCTGGTGTTGCGGGGGACCTAGCAGTATGGATGGCCTGGTGGTGCAGTGGGAAGGAGAGTGGTCTGGCGATGTGTAGAGCATAGTGGTGTGGAAGCCAACCTGTATGGGGGAATGGGAATTTGACTGTCAGGGGCCAACTAGTTCCATTCTTTCTTTTTTTTTTATCAACTCTGAATATAATTTATTACATTACCACCAGCCTAACCCAGGCTGTCATCACACCATCCACTCCAGTGATGTGACGTAATACAATGGACGGCTATGCTGCCCCCCACCAACATCACTGCCTTTGTAAGTTAAAGATGTTCTAAATCCTGGGAGGTGTGATGGCGAGAGGATGGACTGATAATGATGTTACTGTATATATTATCCATATTGTTGATTGAGGTGTATCATTATATTACTATATCTTTACTTGAGATTGGCAGACAAACATTTTTTCAGGGGGACCAAAAAAACAACTAGACCTGTAACAATTAAAAACCTGTTACTTCTTTTATGCAATGGTCTGAACAGTACAATATTCCTTAGATTGTAAACTACAAGGTAGTTTGTTGGCTCGTTTAATATTTTTCTGGACTATTAGAGTTTTACATTATTCTGTCCACTGCTGATTTAAGTATCTCTCAAAGGGCAATGAGGTCATCCAAATTACTGACTTTTAACTAGTGTACTGATCAAGCTATATAGACAAAAATATACCATTACCAATTCCGTCATCTATGTGCAAGAATATAACTACTATAATACTGCCTCCTATATAGAATACAACTACTATAATACTGCTCCCTATATACAAGAATATAACTACTATAATACTGCCTCCTATATACAAGAATACAACTACTATAATACTGCTCCCTATATACAAGAATATAACTACTAGAATACTGCCTCCTATATACAAGAATATAATTACTATAATACTGCCCCCAATATACAAGAATATAACTACTATAATACTGCCTCCTATATACAAGAATACAACTACTATAATACTGCTCCCTATATACAAGAATATAACTACTATAATACTGCCTCCTATATACAAGAATATAATTACTATAATACTGCCCCCAATATACAAGAATATAACTACTATAATACTGCCTCCTATATACAAGAATACAACTACTATAATACTGCGCCCTATATACAAGAATATAACTACTATAATACTGCCCCTATATACAAGAATATAACTACTATAATACTGCTCCTATATACAAGAATACAACTACTATAATACTGCTCCTATATACAAGAATATAACTACTATAATACTGCCCATATGTACAAGAATATAACTACAATAATACTGCCCCCTATATACAAGAATATAACTACTATAATACTGCTCCTATATACAAGAATATAACTACTATAATACTGCCCCCTATATACAAGAATATAACTACTATAATACTGCCCCCTATATACAAGAATAGAACTACTATACTACTGCTCCCTATATACAAGAATATAACTACTATAATACTGCCCCTATATACAAGAATATAACTACTATAATACTGCTCCTATATACAAGAATATTACTACTATAATACTGCCTCCTATATACAAGAATATAATTACTATAATACTGCCTTCTATATACAAGAATATAACTACTATAATACTGCTCCCTATTACTAGAATATAACTACTATATTACTGCCTCCTATATACAAGAATATAACTACTATAATACTGCCCATATGTACAAGAATATAACTACTATAATACTGCCCCCTATATACAAGAATATAACTACTATAATACTGCTCCTATATACAAGAATATAACTACTATAATACTGCCCCCTATATACAAGAATATAACTACTATAATACTGCCCCCTATATACAAGAATAGAACTACTATACTACTGCTCCCTATATACAAGAATATAACTACTATAATACTGCCCCTATATACAAGAATATAATTACTATAATACTGCTCCTATATACAAGAATATTACTACTATAATACTGCCTCCTATATACAAGAATATAATTACTATAATACTGCCTCCTATATACAAGAATATAACTACTATAATACTGCTCCCTATTACTAGAATATAACTACTATATTACTGCCTCCTATATACAAGAATATAACTACTATAATACTGCCTCCTATATACAAGAATATAACTACTATAATACTGCTCCCTATATACAAGGATATAACTACTATAATACTGCCCCCTATATACAAGAATATAACTACTATAATACTGCTCCTATATACAAGAATATAACTACTATAATACTGCCTCCTATATACAAGAATATAACTACTATATTACTGCCTCCTCTATACAAGAATATAACTACTATATTACTGCCTCCTATATACAAGAATATAACTACTATATTACTGCCCCCTATATACAAGAATATAACTACTATAATACTGCTCCTATATACAAGAATATAACTACTATAATACTGCCTCCTATATACAAGAATATAACTACTATATTACTGCCTCCTATATACAAGAATATAACTACTATATTACTGCCTCCTATATACAAGAATATAACTACTATAATACTGCCTCCTATATACAAGAATATAACTACTATAATACTGCTCCCTATATACAAGAATATAACTACTATAATACTGCCCCCTATATACAAGAATATAAATACTATAATACTGCTCCTATATACAAGAATATAACTACTATATTACTGCCCTTATATACAAGAATATAACTACTATAATACTGCCCCTATATACAAGAATATAACTACTATGATACTGCCTCTTATATACAATAATATAACTACTATAATACTGTTCCCTATATACAAGAATATAACTACTATAATACTGCTCCTATATACAAGAATATAACTACTATAATTATCTTTTTTATTTGAAAACTTGCAACAAATTATTACAATACCTTTGCAATACACTCATAACAGATAAAGAAAATAAACGTATGTCTCTTAATAACATCACAATCATTAAACAAACCATAATATATGAATATTGCTCCAGTATAGATTGTTTCAACTATTTTTCATGATATTATTCTAGACAGTATTACAGGAGAGTTCTTCTTTATTGGTGACCGGGCAGCATCGGGCACACCACAGAGGGTACACGGTCACCACATTTATGACATATAGTGAACCTCTATGATATAAACGGAGTTCGGGCTAGAAGTCTCCATACAGCAGCAGAGAGTTTCACTGTCCCACTAGATGTGGTGACTGCAGGGACACAGCAGGGACATTACTCTGTAGATAAGTCTCTTGTATAAAGAGGACATTGGTTTTGTCGTCAGACAGACGCTGGAATATCGCCTGCTCCTATTCTTCACACTGTTCACGTTAATAGGAGGTGATTTTCAGCCTCATCCTGGTTACATGTCTTTCCTACTTTTTTTCCTTCTTCCACTGCTATGTCCTGTAACACCCCATCTTTTGGTGGACATTGGGGGGTCAGCATCTTCATCCTGAGGTTCATCATCTAGGATGTGTGAGGAGACTTGCTCCATCTCTGCTTCTTCTTCCTGGTCATCTTCTCCCAGCGCACAGTAACGTCCCCCAGTTATCGCCAGCACTGGAGACTCCGGTGATTTCTTTGCAGCAGTTATTTTTTTCCTAGAAGAATCATCTGTTTTACTTCTCCTTTTAACCGTCTGAAATCCCTCCTCATCGATACTGGTCGCTGCAGCTGGATCAGCTGGTTTTTTACTGGTCGCTGCGGCTGGCCCAGCTGGTTTTTTACTGGTCGCTGCGGCTGGATCAGCTGGTTCCTTACTGGTGTCGGGCAGATGTTTGGTGACAGAATGACTGGATATTTTACTTTTAGCATGACCTCTATTTTCAGTGGCTGGTGACACTTGTGCAGCATCCACAGATGGGACATTCGTCTCTGGAGCAGGGTCTCTGGTACTTTGGCTCACATCATCGTTGGGGCTTCCAGGTTCTGGGGTTGTATCTACACATATGGAGACATCCTCCTGGTCTTCCTCCATGGCTTCTTTAAAGGTCTCCTCTTTATTATGTTCTGCATGCGGACACTCCCGGAATGTATGTCCAGGTCCTAAGCACAGGTTACAGATGACAGGTCCTGTACAATCGTCCTTCACATGCCCAAACTGGACACATAGTGAGTACTTAATACGGGAACAGTTGAATGCCAGGTGTCTGCCCCCACATCTATGGCACAGTCGCGGTTGACCAGGGTAGTAACATACGCCTCTCTCCGAGCTCAGGTAGAAGGAGTGCGGCAGATGTCTGGTCACTCCATTCTCCTGAACCAGCTGGATCTTGACAGAATATCCTCCATTCCAGATCTCCTCCTCATCATAGATCTTTGTTGGCAGTCTCTTCACCTCACAATATCTGCTCAACCAGTGCTGCAAATCTGCCAGAGCCACCACCTCAGACTGGAACAGGACGGTGGCGGTGACTACCTGGGGTTTAGTCAGCTGGATGACATGTAGATGCTCCCACATCGCGTGCTCCTTTGTATCGTTATAAATACTCCAGAATAAATCTAGGCTATATTGCAGCTTGAAACTGATGTCATAATTCCTGCTTGAGGGAACGTGGATCAGAGCGAACACCTCAGAAGCTTTAAACTTCATAAACTCCTTCAACAAAACTTTCCCAATGTAGAGTCTGGAGGGGAGGTTTTCCTCTGGTCCTGAGTACCTGATTCTGACCGCGTTCCTCCTCTGAGGTGTGGGGTTAGTCGGTCTTGTGACGCTGGAGAACAGTCTCCTGTACTGAGGTCTGTCAGCAGGTGGGTCAGGACTGGACCTCTCCTCAGCTGATTGTACTGCAGATCCTCCTGTGTCTGCTCCTGATCGCTGTGTAACCTGCACTCCATTCACTGACACTGCGGACGGCTGAACCTCCATAACAGGGTCTGCAATGTCCGCCTCAGCCTGTGCCGCTGGTTCATCAGATATCAGACTGTCAATCACCGCGCTGAGCGAGGTCTCACTTACAATGTCAGTATATGTGGCACTTTCTTGCTCACTCCCAGGAGTGCCACTCGCATTCACTTCATCTGTACTGCACATAGAGTCTACTGCAGTTAACCCCTCGTCAGCTGGCACACATTTGTCTGCAGCTTTAGCAGCATTTGTGTTGGCTGATTGCACAGACCCCACACATGATGAGAGATGTGATCCTCCAGCCACTGCACACTCATATCTTCCAGGGTTTCCCTGCTCCACAATATTATACACAGTCTTATAGTCAGTGTCTTTTTTTGCAATGATATTTTTTCTCTTTACAGTTTGGGCTCTGGTCTCCCTTTTGTTCTCAATTGCCCAGTTCTTTATTTTGGGTACTGTGCATGATTCTTTCTGCAATCTCTCCTTCAATATCCCCAGCTCACGTGTGCAAACATCCAGACACTCACATTTCATCAGCTTTGCCTTTGGATCAGTCTCTTGGTTAATTTCAGTTCTCAACTTGCGAACTTGCATTTCCATCTTAAAGATATTTTTCTATGTCATTTTTGTGCACAATTCACCAACATCATGAGATTCAGTTGACTCACCAGCCACCATTTCCAGATCATCACCTCCACCATCTCCATGCTGCAGGCCAAACTCCAGACTCTGGGCTTTCCCAGGATCATCAGCCCAGGACCCCTCCCCTCCACCTGGGTCAGAAGCCATGCATAGTCCTAACAGGGAGCTCACAAGCACACGTCTATCCTCTCCTATGGACAAGAATAGAACTACTATAATACTGCCCCCTATATACAAGAATATAACTACTATAATACTGCTCCTATATACAAGAATATAACTACTATAATACTGCCCCCTACATACAAGAATATAACTACTATAATACTGCTCCTATATACAAGAATATAACTACTATAATACTGCCCCTATATACAAGAATATAACTACTATAATACTGCCTCCTATATACTAGAATATAACTTCTATAATACTGCCCCTATATACAAGAATATAACTACTATAATACTGCCTCCATATACAAGAATATAACTATTATAATACTGCCCCTAAATACAAGAATATAACTACTATAATCAGTGGCGTAACTACCGCCGTAGCAGCCGTAGCAGCTGCTACGGGGCCCGCGGCATGAGGGGGCCCGCGTCGCCCGCCGGCACGGGCCCCCACCATGGCCGGAGGCTCCACTAGCAGCCGCTATGGCTGCTACAGCGGGACGCCACTGAACACTACGGCAGAGCAGGGAGGTATCTCCCCGCTCTGCCATTAAACAAAAGACATGTATCCCCTATCCACAGGATATCCACAGGATAGGGGATACATGTGTGATCGCTGGCATTGATAGGGAGAACGGGGGACTGAAAGTCCCCTGAAGTTTTCCATCACAAACCTCGGACTTCCGGGGTCTGTGTCGGCAGCTCCGTAGAAATGAATGGAGCGCCGGTCGCGCTTCTACGCATGTGTGACCAGCGCTCCTTTCATTTTTATTGAGCTGCCGACACAGACGCCGGAAGTCAGAGGTGAGTCATGGAGAACTTCAGGGGACTTTCAGTCTCCCGTTCTCCCTATCAATGCCAGCGATCACACATGTATCCCCTATCCTGTGGATAGGGGATGCATGTTATTTGTAGGACACACTGTAGGTCACATTTTTTTGGGAGTTGGGGATGCTGTATGGCGTTCCCTACAGGGGGGGGGGCTGTATGGCATTCCCTACAGGGGGGGCGCTGTATGGCCTACCCTGCAGGGGGGGCTGTATGGCGTTCCATGCAGAGGGGGGCTGTATGGCGTTCCCTGCAGGGGGGGGCTGTATGGCGTTCCCTGCAGGGGGGGGGCTGTATGGCGTTCCCTGCAGGGGGGGGCTGTATGGCGTTCCCTGCAGGGGGGGCTGTGTGGCGTTCCCTGCAGGGGGGGCTGTGTGGCATTCCCTGCAGGGGGGGGGCTGTATGGCGTTCCCTGCTGGGGGGACTGTATGGCGTTCCCTGCAGGGGGGGCGCTGTATGGCGTTCCCTGCAGGGGGGGGGCATTGTATGGCGTTCCCTGCAGGGGGGGCATTGTATGGCGTTCCCTACAGGGGGCGCTGTATGGCGTTCTCTACAGGGGGGACTGTATGGCGTTCCCTACAGTGGGGGGGGGCTGTATGGCGTTTTCTACAGTGGGGGCTGTATGGCGTTCCCTACAGGGGGGGCTGTATGGCGTTCCCTACAGGGGGGACTGTATGGCGTTCCCTACAGGGGGGACTGTATGGCGTTCCCTACAGGGGGGGCTGTATGGTGTTCTCTACAGTGGGGGCTGTATGGTGTTCCCTACAGGGGGGGGCTGTATGGCGTTCTCTACAGTGGGGGCTGTATGGCGTTCTCTACAGTGGGGGCTGTATGGCGTTCCCTACAGGGGGGGGCTGTATGGCGTTCTCTACAGTGGTGGCTGTATGGCGTTCTCTACAGTGGGGGATGTATGGCGTTAGCGCCATACAGCCCCCCCTGTAGATAACGCCATACACACCCCCCTGTAGATAACGCCATACAGTCCCCCCTGTAGATAATGCCATACAGTCCCCCCTGTAGATAACGCCATACAGTCCCCCTGTAGATAACACCATACAGCCCCCCCTGTAGATAACGCCATACTGTCCCCCTGTAGATAACGCCATACTGTCCCCCCTGTAGATAACGCCATACAGTCCCTCCTGTAGATAACGCCATACAGCGCCCCCTTCAGGGAACGCCATACAGCCCCCCTGTAAATAACGACATACAGTCGCCCCTGTAGATAACGTTATACAGTCCCCCCTGTAGATAACGCCATCCAGTCCCCCCTGTTAATAACGCCATACAGCCCCCCCCTGTAGATAACCCCATACAGCCCCCCCCCTGTAGGGAACGCCATACAGCCCCCCCCTGTAGGGAATGCCATACAGCCCCCCCTGTAGGGAACGCCATACAGCCCCCCTGTAGATAACGCCATACAGTCTCCCCTGTAGATAACGCCATACAGTCCCACCTGTAGATAGCGCCATACAGTCCCCCCTGTAGATAACGCCATACAGTCTCCCCTGTAGATAACGCCATACAGTCCCACCTGTAGATAACGCCATACAGTCCCCCCTGTAGATAACGCCATACAGTCCCCCCTGTAGATAACGCCATACAGTCCCCCCTGTAGATAACGCCATACAGCCCCCTCTGTAGATATCTACAAAGGGGGCTGTATGGCGTTATCTACAGGGGGGGCTGTATGGCGTTATCTACAGGGGGGCTGTATGGCGTTATCTACAGGGGGGGGGGTTGTAAAAAAGGCACTATCTACAAGGGGGGGGGGGTTGTGTGACACCCAGGGGAGGGGGGGCCCCAGTCAAAAGTTTGCTATGGGGCCCAGTCTTTCCTAGTTACACCCCTGACTATAATACTGCCCCTATATACAAGAATATAACTACTATAATACTGCTCCAATATACAAGAATATAACATACTATAATACTGCCCCCTATATACAAGAATACAACTACTATAATACTGCCCCCTATATACAAGAATATAACTACTATAATACTGCCACCATATACAAGAATATAACTACTATAATACTGCCCCCTATATCCAAAAATAGAACTACTATAATACTGCCCCCTATGTACAAGAATATAACTACTATAATACTGCCACCTATATAATAGAATATAACTACTTATAGCGTCCATGGCCACGGGCCGTCGGGTTTACTCACCTCCCGACACCCGCAGCCATGGATCCGTGAGCGCTGGTCCCCATCTCCTTCCTAGGAGACGCCAGCGCTCACTTCCGCTCCATTCTGCTGTGTCCCGTAGGGTGCGCGCGCACACTCGTGGCCGACCTTAAAGGGCCACGCGCAAATAGCAAGTCGTCATCATCATCAACTGCCACGATTTCCTGGTCTATAAGAAGGCACCAGGCCTTCTAATCCTGTGTCATCTGCCTCGTCCGGAGGAATACGCCACGTTCTGTGTCATCCGCCACGTCTGGAGGAATCCGCCACATCTGGCGCAACCTGCGGCTCCTGTGTCATCCGCCACATTTGGCGTTATCTGCTGCACCAATCTCCATCTGTGCCAGAGCTGCGGTCACCGTCTGGACTATCCAGGTACCCTTGTGCGGGACATTGTATTCTGGGATTTCCTGTTGTTTGGCCAGCTGCCTCCCCGCTACGGCGGTACGGCCTAGTGGGTCCACTAACCCGCTTTGTGACAGTACACTCAGGCCATGGACCCTGCTGGTCAACCTGAGACTTTGACGACACAAGCCATGCTGGCCGAGATGGAGGATCTCCAGTCACGACAGGACCAGCTCCTCCTGTCGGTGAACGCCATAGCCCATCGGCTGCTTGCTCCCACCATAGTCGTTACCGCACCCGTTCCTGCGGTTCCTCCTGCTACACTTCCTGTCTGTACTGGTACCAACCCCCTGTGTTTCTTTCCACTACCTCCACGCTATGACGGAGATCCGAGGTCCTGCAGGGGATTTTTGAATCAGTGCTTGATCCATTTCAGACTACATGCCAGGTCCTTCTCTTCAGATGACGTCAGGATCGCCTTCATCATCTCTCTCTTTACTGGCAAAGCCCTGGAGACCCGGGACTTGCTGTGCTTCTTACAGACCTTCCGCTCGATCTTTGAGGAACCTGGGAGAGTTTCTTTGGCTGCTGCATCCTTGCTGACCCTACATCAGGGAGACCTCTCCGTGGGCGAGTATGCCATTCAGTTCCGTATCCTGGCTGCTGAATTGACCTGGAAGAACATGGCTTTGGTGGCCACATTTTGGCAGGGACTGTCTTCAGGGATGAAGGACGAGCTGGCTGCTCGCGATCTGCCATCTACCCTGGACGATCTTATCCTACTCGCCTCCCGCGTTGACATGAGGATCCGGGAACGTTCCCAAGAGGCTCTCCGGGAGAGAGAACTTCCCAGGCTGGATTCTACTTTTCAGCAATCTTCCTCAGTCATCCCACCAGAGGATCCGATGCAGAGTAACTATGTGAAATTATTTACCCAGGAGAAAGTACGCAGACGCACTTCTGGACTTTGTTTGTATTGCGGCCGTGGAGGCCATATTGTGCGTCTGTGTCCCCAGAGGCCAGAGAGACCCCATTGCCTAGGATTGGTTGGAGAGACAACCCTAGGTGGAACGGTATCTAACAGAGCATTCTGTTCCTAGTTGACTATTCCTGTGACCCTAGTATCCGGCGAGAGGACGCATCAAGTTTCTGCCTACCTTGACTCTGCTTCTGCGGCAAACTTCATCCAGAAAGAGCTTGTGGATCATCTTCAGCTGCCCACTGTCCCACTAGAGACGTCTTTGGCTGTTGCCTCAGTTAATAGACTGCCTCTGCCTGATCCCATCATTTCTAAATCCAAGCCGTTGAAACTCCAGGTTGGAGTCCTGCATTTTGAATTAATTTATTTTCTTGTTTTGCCCAAGGCCATCAATCCTGTTCTACTGGGCCTGCCTTGGCTTCGATTACATGCCCCAGTCCTGGACTGGAATTCTATGGGGCTCCAAGTGCCATGGTCGTTGTCTGTTGCAGATCCATCCTGTCAAGCCTCCTCTGTCTCAGTCGCTGGCGGGACTGCCTCCCCAATTTCCTCAGTATGCAGATGTTTTCAGCAAAAGGGAGGCTGAGATGCTGCCTCCACATCAGACCTATGACTGCCCCATTGAACTGGTTCCTAATGCCTCTCTTCCCCGTGGACGGGTATATCCTCTCTCCTTGCCTGAGTCTCTATCCATGTCGGCCTATATCAAGGAGAATCAGGAGAGTGGTTTCATACGAAAGTCTTCCTCCCCGGTCGGGGCTGGATTCTTCTTCATTAAAAAGAAGGACGGATCCCTTCAACCCTGCATTGACTACCGTGGTCTCAACCAGATCACAGTCAATAACAAATACCCATTGCCACTTATTTCTGAGCTGTTTGATCGCATACGAGGAGCCAAAAATTTTTCTAAGCTAGATCTGCGGGGCGCTTACAATCTAGTCCGGATTCACTGGAGTGACAGAGTCCGCATTTATTAGCCTCAAGAAAGCCTTCACTTTAGCCTCGATCCTCCATCATCCAGACGTATCTCGGCAGTTCTCACTTGAAGTGGACGCTTCCTCTGTTGGTGCAGGTGCACTTCTGTTCCAGAGGAGCTCCAAAGGAAAGGCAGTAGTATGTGGCTACTACTCAAGACTGTTTTCTTCTGCTGAGCGCAATTACTCCATTGGAGATCGGGAGCTACTGGCCATCAAATTGGCCCTGGAGGAGTGGAGACATCTTCTAGAGGGCGCTGCTTACCCCATCCTGATCTTCACCGACCACAATAACCTTACCTACCTTCAGTCTGCACAACGACTGAATCCCCGTCAAGCTGGGTGGTCGCTGTTCTTCACCTGTTTCCAGTTTGTGCTCCACTACCATCCCGCGGACAAGAATGTGAGGGCCGATGCCCTGTCCAGATCGTTTGAGACAGAAGACACGGTGGAGTCCCTTCAGACTATCATAGACCTGTCCTGCATTGTCACTGCTAATCCTCTGCAGGTTAGAGACATCCCTCCTGGGAGGACTTTTGTTCGGTTGGCAGACAGGAGAAGAATTCTCCGCTGGGGACACAGTTCTAAACTGGCTGGGCACGCTGATATCCATAAAACCCGAGACCTGATTGCTCGTCACTTCTGGTGTCCCACGCTACCTAAAGATGTTCTGGACTTTGTCTCTTCTTGCACGGTGTGTGCCTCTAACAAAGTGACTCATTCCAAGGCTGCCGGCCTGCTTCAACCTCTGCCTGTACCAAATGCCCCCTGGCAGCACATTGCGATGGACTTTGTCACAGACCTCCCCCCCTCAGCAGGATGCAACCCTGTCTGGGTGGTGGTGGACCGGTTCTCTAGGATGGCACATTTTATCCCGCTGACCGGCCTACCTTCTGCTCCTCGTCTGGCGAGTCTCTTCATTCTACACATCTTTCGCTTGCATGACCTGCCTCTTCACATCGTGTCAGATCGGGGTGTTCAGTTTACTTCAAAGCTCTGGAGAGCCCTCTGTAAACTCCTGGATGTGAGTTTGGACTTTTCCTCAGCCTATCACCCCCAGTCCAATGGGCAAGTTGAAAAGATCAACCAGATCATGGAGAATTATCTCCGCCACTTCATATCTTCACAGCACGATAACTGGGTACAGTTTCCTCCTTGGGCCGAGTTTTCATACAACAACCACACACCGAGTACACCACTTCCACTCCATTTCACATTGTATACAGTCAACATCCTAGAGTCCCTCTTCCTGTGTCGACTTCATCTCAGGTACCCGCTGCTGACTGCATATGGGGACTTCCTGCAAATCTGACAACAGACCCGGTCCTCTATTTTGCTCGCTGTGGATCGCATGAAGCGAAAGGCAGATACTAGGAGAAGAGAGCCGCCTCAGTATCTTTCGGGGACTAAAGTCTGGCTATCCTCTCGGAACATTCGCTTGAGGGTGCCTTCATACAAGTTTGCTCCCAGGTTCCTTGGTCCTTTCGAGATAACCCCAAAAATCAACCCTGTCTCCTATAAGCTGCGGCTGCCTCCTACCCTCAGAATCCCCAACTCCTTCCATGTGTCCCTCCTGAAACGAGTGGTCCTGAACCGCTACAGCAAGACTTCTAGTTCCACAGTTGCTCCCAGCGGTCCTTCTGATGTATTCGAGGTAAAAGAGATCCTGGACTGCAAAAGGGTAGGAGGAAAGACTTTCTATCTGGTGGACTGGAGAGGGTTTGGTCCTAAGGAGAGGTCCTGGGAGCCAGAAGAGAACCTCAGCGCTCCTGCTCTTATTAAAAAATTCCTCTCTCACTCTGGCCCCAAGAAGAGGGGGCATAAGAGGGGGGATACTGTAGCGTCCATGGCCACAGTCCGTCGGGTTTACTCACCTCCTGACGCCCGCAGCCATGAATCCGTTAGCGCTGGTCCCCATCTCCTTCCTAGGAGACGCAAGCGCTCACTTCCACTCTGTTCTGCTGTGTCCCGTAGGGTGCGCATGCACGCTCATGCCCGGCCTAAAATGGCCAGCGCGCGCAAATAGGAAGTCGTCATCATCATCAACTGCCACGATTTCCTGGTCTATAAGAAGGGCCCAGGCATTCTAATCCTTGCCTGAGCGTTGTTAGTTTTCCCAGTCTGTCTTGCAAATGGTCCCTTAGTGTTTCCCGTTCCAGTTGATACCCGTGCCTTGTTCCCTGTTCCTGATTCCCGTGCTGTGCCTTAGTATCAAGTCGTGCCACGTCCTGTGTCATCTGCCACGTCTGGAGGAATCCGCCACGTCCGATGTCATCTGCCACTTCCGGAGGAATCCGCCACGTCCTGTGTCGTCTGCCACGTCCTGTGTCATCTGCCACGTCCGGCGCAACCTGCGGCTCCTGTGTCATCCGCCATGTTTGGCGTTATCTGCTGCACCCATCTCCATTTGCGCAAGAGCTGCGGCCACCGTCTGGACTATCCAGGTACCCTTGTGCGGGACATTGTATTCTGGGGTTTCCTGTTGTTTGGCCAGCTGCCTCCCCGCTACGGCGGTACGGCCTAGTGGGTCCACTAATCCACTTCGTGACACTACTATATTACTGCTCCTATATACAAGAAAATAACTACTATAATACTGCCTCCTATATACAAGAATATAATTACTATAATACTACCGCTATATACAAGAATATAACTAATATAATACTGCCCCTATATACAAGAATATAACTACTATAATACTGCTCCTACATACAAGAAAATAACTTCTATAATACTGCTCCCTATATACAAGAATATAACTACTATAATACTGCTCCTATATACAAGAATATAACTACTATAATACTGATCCTATATACAAGAATATAACTACTATAATACTGCTCCTATATACAAGAATATAACTACTATAATACTGCCCCCTATATACAAGAATATAACTACTATAATACTGCCCCTATATACAAGAATATAACTACTATAATACTGACCCTATATACAAGAATATAACTACTATAATACTGCCCCCTATATACAAGAATATAACTACTATAATACTGCCCCTATATACAAGAATATAACTACTATAATACTGACCCTATATACAAGAATATAACTACTATAATACTGCTCCTATATACAAGAATATAGCTACTATAATACTACCTCCTATGTACAAGAATATTACTACTATAATACTGCTCCTATATACAAGAATATAACTTTTATAATACTGCTCCTATATACAAGAATATAACTACTATAATACTGCTCCTATATACAAGAATATAACTACTATAATACTGCCACTATATACAAGAATATAACTACTATAATACTGCCTCCTATATACAAAATATAACTACTATAATACTGCCTCCTATATACAAGAATATAACTACTTTTATACCGCTCCCTATATACAAGAATATAACTACTATAATACTGCTCCTATATACAAGAATATAACTACTATAATACTACCTCCTATGTACAAGAATATTACTACTATAATACTGCTCCTATATACAAGAATATAACTACTATAATACTGCCCCCTATGTACAAGAATATAACTACTATAATACTGCCCCCTATGTACAAGAATATAACTATTATAATACTGCCCCTATATACAAGAATATAATTACTATAATACTGCCTCCTATATACAAGAATATAACTGTCACGGAGCGGGTTAGTGGACCCGGTAGGCCGTACTGCCACAGCGGGGAGGCAGCTGGCCAAACAGGACACCCCAGAAATACAATGTCCCGCACAAGGGTACCTGAATAGTCCAGACGGTGGCCGCAGCTCTGGCACAGATGAGATAGGTGCAGCAGATGGCGCCAAATGTGGCGGATGACACAGGAGCCGCAAGTTGCGCCAGACGTGGCATACTCCTCCGGACGTGGCAGATGACACAGGACGTGGCGGATTCCTCGGGACGTGGCAGATGACACAGGACATGGCGGATTCCTCAAGACGTGGCAGATGACACAGGACGTGGCGGGTTCCTCCGGACGTGGCAGATGACACAGGACGTGGCGAATTCCTCCGGACGTGGCAGATGACACAGGACGTGGCGGATTCCTCCGGACGTGGCAGATAACACAGGACGTGGTACGACTCGATACTAAGGCACAGCACGGGAAACAGGAACGGGTAACAAGGCATGGGTAAAAATTGGAACGGGAAACACTAAGGGACCATTTACAAGACAGACTGGGAAAACAAACAATGCTCAGGCAAGGATTAGAAGGCCAGGGGCCCTCTTATAGACCAGGAAATCGTGGCAGTTGATGATGATGACGATCTCCTATTTGCGCGCACTGGCCCTTTAAGGCTGGGCGCGAGCGTGCGTGCGCACCCTTCGGGACACAGCCGAACGGAGCGGAAGTGAGCGCTGGCATCTCCTAGGAGGGAGACGGGGACCAGCGCTCACGGATCCATGGCCGCGGGCGTCAGGAGGTGAGTGTACCCGACGGCCCGCGGCCATGGACACTACAGTATCCCCCCTCTTATGCCCCCTCTTCTTGGGGCCAGAGCGAGAGATTAATTTTTTAATAAGAGCAGGAGCGCTGAGGTTCTCTTCTGGCTCCCAGGACTACTCCTCAGGACCAAACCCTCTCCAGTCGACCAAATAGAAAGTCCTTTCTCCTACCCTTTTGCAGTCCAGGATCTCTTTTACCTCGAATACATCAGAAGGACCGCTGGGGGCAATTGTGGAACTAGAAGTCTTGCTGTAGCAGTTCAGGACCACTGGTTTCAGGAGGGAGACATGGAAGGAGTTAGGGAATCTGAGGGTAGGAGGCAGCCGCAGCTTATAGGAGACAGGGTTGATCTGTTGCAGGATCTCGAAAGGACCAAGGAACCTGGGAGCAAACTTGTATGAAGGCACCCTCAAGCAAATGTTCCGAGAGAACAGCCAAACTTTAGTCCCCGGAAGATACTGAGGCGGCTCTCTTCTCCTAGTATCCGCCTTTCGCTTCATGCGATCTACCGCCAGCAAAATAGAGGACCGGGTCTGTTGTCAGATTTGCAGGAAGTCCCCATATGCAGAGTCAGCAGCGGGTACCTGAGATGAAGTCGACACAGGAAGAGGGACTCTGGGATGTTGACTGTACACGATGTGAAACGGAGTGGAGGTGGTGGACTCACTTGTGTGGTTGTTGTATGAAAACTCGGCCCATGGAAGAAGCTGTACCCAGTTATCGTGCTGTGAAGAGATGAAGTGGTGGAGATAATTCTCCATGATCTGGTTGATCCTTTCAACTTGCCCATTGGACTGGGGGTGATAGGCTGAGGAAAAGTCCAAACTCACATCCAGGAGTTTACAGAGGGCTCTCCAGAGCTTTGAAGTAAACTGAACACCCCGATCTGACATGATGTGAAGAGGCAGGCCATGCAAGCGAAAGATGTGTAGAATGAAGAGACTCGCCAGACGAGGAGCAGAAGGTAGGCCGGTCAGCGGGATAAAATGTGCCATCTTAGAGACCCGGTCCACCACCACCCGGATGGTGTTGCATCCTGCTGAGGGAGGAAGGTCTGTGACGAAGTCCATTGCGATGTGGTGCCAGGGGGCACTGGGTACAGGCAGAGGTTGAAGCAGGCCGGCAGGCTTGGAGTGAGTCACCTTGTTAGAGGCACACACCGTGCAAGCAGAGACAAAGTCCAGAACATATTTAGGTAGCGTGGACCACCAGAAGTGACGAGCAATCAGGTCTCGGGTTTTACGGACACCGGCGTTCCCAGCCAGTTTAGAACTGTGTCCCCAGCGGAGAATTCTTCTCCTGTCTGCCAGCCGAACTAAAGTCCTCCCCGGAGGGATGTCTCTAATCTGCAGAGGATAAGCGGTGACAACGCAGGACGGATCTATGATAGTCTGAAGGGACTCCACCGTGTCTTCCGTCTCAAACGATCTGGACAGGGCATCGGCCCTCACATTCTTGTCCGCGGGACGGTAGTGGAGCAGAAATTGGAAACGGGTGAAAAACAGCGACCACCTGGCTTGACGGGGATTCAGTCGTTGTGCAGACTGAAGGTAGGTGAGGTTCTTGTGGTCGGTGAAGATCAGGATGGGGTGAGCAGCGCCCTCTAGAAGATGTCTCCACTCTTCCAGGGCCAATTTGATGGCCAGTAGCTCCCGATCTCCAATGGAGTAATTGCGCTCAGCAGAAGAAAACAGTCTTGAGTAGTAGCCACATACCACTGCCTTTCCTTTGGAGCTCCTCTGGAACAGAAGTGCACCTGCACCAACAGAGGAAGCGTCCACTTCCAGAGAGAACTGCCGAGATACATCAGGATGATGGAGGATCGAGGCTGAAGTGAAGGCTCTCTTGAGGCTAATAAATGCGGACTCTGCCTCTGGAGTCCACACTTTGGCGTTCACACCCTTCTTGGTAAGAGACGAAATGGGAGCCGTCAGAGAAGAGAAGTTAGGAATAAACTGCCGGTAGAAATTGGCGAATCCCAGGAACCGCTGTATGGCCCTTAAGCCTTGAGGACGTGGCCACTCCAGGACAGCTTTCACTTTCTCAGGATCCATCTTGAGGCCTTGATCCGAGATGATGTAGCCCAGGAAGGGCAGAGAACTCTTCTCAAAGACGCACTTCTCCAGCTTGGCGTATAAATGATTCTCCCTTAATCGTAGTAGAACCTGACGGACATGCCTCCGATGAGTCGTCTGATCTGGGGAGAAAATCAAAATATCATCGAGATAAACAACAATACAGACATAGAGTAGATCTCGGAAGATATAGTTAACGAACACCTGAAACACTGCGGCATCGTTACACAGTCCGAAGGGCATCACTAGGTACTCGTAGTTCCCGTCCCGGGTGTTAAAAGCCATCTTCCATTCATCACCCCGGCGAATCCGGACTAGATTGTAAGCCCCCCGCAGGTCTAGCTTAGAAAATTTTTGGCTCCTCGTATGCGATCAAACAGCTCAGAAATAAGTGGCAATGGGTATTTGTTATTGACTGTGATCTGGTTGAGACCACGGTAGTCAATGCAGGGTTGAAGGGATCCGTCCTTCTTTTTAATGAAGAAGAATCCAGCCCCGGCCGGGGAGGAAGACTTTCGTATGAAACCCCTCTCCAGATTCTCCTTGATATAGGCCGACATGGATAGAGACTTAGGCAAGGAGAGAGGATATACCCGTCCACGGGGGAGAGAGGCATTAAGAACCAATTCAATGGGGCAGTCATAGGTCCAATGTGGAGGCAGCATCTCAGCCTCCCTTTTGCTGAAAACATCTGCATACTGGGCAAATTGGGGAGGCAGTCCCGCCAACGACTGAGGCAGAGAAGGCTTGACAGGATGGATCTGCAACAGACAACGACCATGGCACTTGGAGCCCCATTGGAGAACCTCTCCAGAATTCCAGTCCAGGACTGGGGCATGTAGTCGAAGCCAAGGCAGGCCCAGCAGAACAGGGTTGATGGCCTTGGGCAAAACAAGAAAATAAATAAATTAAAAATGCAGGACTCCAACCTGGAGCTTCAACGGCTTGGTCTTAGAAATGATGGGATCGGGCAGAGGAAGTCCATTAACTGAGGCAACAGCCAAAGATTTTTCCAGGGGAACTGTGGGCAGCTGAAGATGATCCACAAGCTCTTTCTGGATGAAATTTGCAGCAGAACCAGAGTCAAGGTAGGCAGAAACTTGATGCGTCCTGTCGCCAGACACCAGGGTCACAGGAATAGTCAATTTGGAACCGAATGCTCTGTTAGGTTCCGTTCCACCTAGGGTTGTCTCTCCAACCAATCCTAGGCAATGGGGTCTCTCTGGCGTCTGGGGACACAGACGCACAATATGGCCTCCATGGCCGCAATACAAACAAAGTCCAGAAGTGCGTCTGTGTAGTCTCTCCTGGGTAGACAACTTGACATTATTCCTCTGCATCGAATAGACTGAGGGGGATTGCGGGACAGCAGAATCCAGCCTGGGAAGTTCTCTCTCCCGGAGAACCTCTTGTGAACGTTCCCGGATCCTCATGTCAACCCGGGAGGAGAGTAGGATAAGATCGTCCAGGGTAGATGGCAGATCGCGAGCAGCCAGCTCATCCTTGATCCCTGAAGACAGTCCCTGCCAGAATGTAGCCACCAAAGCCTCGTTGTTCCAGGTCAATTCAGCAGCCAGGATACGGAACTGGATGGCATACTCGCCCACGGAGAGGTCTCCCTGGTGTAGGGTTAGCAAGGATGCAGCAGCCGAAGAAACTCTCCAAGGTTCCTCAAAGATCGAGCGGAAGGTCTGTAGGAAGCACTGCAAGTCCCGGGTCTCTGGTCCCTGATGTTCCCACAGGGGATTAGCCCATGCCAGGGCTTTGCCAATAAGGAGAGAGATGATGAAGGCGATCCTGACGTCATCCGAACAGAAGGACCTGGCATGTAGTCTGAAATGGATCAGGCATTGATTCAAAAATCCCCTGCAGGACCTCGGATCTCCGTCATAGCGTGGAGGTAGCGGCAAGAAACACAGGGGGTTGGTACCGGTACAGACAGGAAGTGTAGCAGGCGGAACAGCAGGAACGGGTGCAGTGATGACTGTGGTCGGAGCAAGCAGCCGATGGGCTATGGTGTTCACCGACAGGAGGAGCTGGTCTTGTCATGACTGGAGATCCTCCATCTCGGCCAGCATGGCTTTTGTCGTCAAAGTCTCAGGTTGACCAGCGGGGTCCATGGCCTGAGCGTACTGTCACGGAGCGGGTTAGTGGACCCAGTAGGCCGTACCACCGCAGCGGGGAGGCAGCTGGCCAAACAAGAGGACACCCCAGAAATAGAATGTCCCGCACAAGGGTACCTGAATAGTCCAGACGGTGGCCGCAGCTCTGGCACAGATGAGATGGGTGCAGCAGATGGCGCCAAACGTGGCGGATGACACAGGAGCCACAAGTTGCGCCAGACGTGGCGGACTCCTCCGGACGTGGCAGATGACACAGGACATGGCGGATTCCTCGGGACGTGGCAATAACTACTATAATACTGCCCCTATATGTAAGAATATAACTACTATAATACTGCCTCCTATATACAAGAATATAACTACTATAATACTGCTCCTATATACAAGAATATAACTACTATAATACTTCTCCTATATACTAGAATATAAGTACTATAATACTGCTCCTATATACAAAAATATAACTACTATAATACTGCCCCCTATATACAAGAATATAGCTACTATAATACTGCCCTCTATATACAAGAATATAACTACTATAATACTACCCCCTATATACAAGAATATAACTACTATAATACTGCCCTCTATATATAAGAATATAACTACTATAATACTGCTCCTATATACAAGAATATAACTACTATAATACTGCTCCTATATACTAGAATATAATTACTATAATACTGCCCCTATATACAAGAATATAACTACTATAATACTGCCCCTATATACAAGAATATAACTACTATAATACTGCCCCCTATATACAAGAATATAACTACTATAATACTGCCCCTATATACAAGAATATAACTACTATAATACTGCCCCTATATTCAAGAATATACAGTGAAGGAAATAAGTATTTGATCCCTTGCTGATTTTGTAAGTTTGCCCACTGTCAAAGTCATGAACA
The DNA here is from genome assembly GCF_050947455.1 of Rhinoderma darwinii. NCBI lineage: Eukaryota > Metazoa > Chordata > Amphibia > Anura > Rhinodermatidae > Rhinoderma > Rhinoderma darwinii. Next base: position 17,198,631 of record NC_134690.1, on the reverse strand, counting down.
GTCTAGAATTTTTAGGCTAGGTTAATTTTACCAGTGAGAGATAGATTATATTTTTTTTAAAAAACTGAAAATCACATAGTCAAAATTATATATATTTATTTGCATTGTGCACAGAGAAATAAGTATTTGATCCCCTACCAACCATTAAGAGTTCAGCCTCCTCCAGACCAGTTACACGCTCCAAATCAACTTGGTGCCCGCATTATAGACAGCTCTTACATGGTCACCTGTATAAAAGACTCCTGTCCACAGACTCAATGAATCAGTCTGACTCTAACCTCTACAACATGGGCAAGACCAAAGAGCTTTCTAAGGATGTCAGGGACAAGATCATAGACCTGCACAAGGCTGGAATGGGCTACAAAACCATAAGTAAGACGCTGGGTGAGAAGGAGACAACTGTTGGTGTAATAGTAAGAAAATGGAAGACATACAAAATGACTGTCAATCGACATCGATCTGGGGCTCCATGCAAAATCTCACCTCGTGGGGTATCCTTGATCCTGAGGAAGGTGGGAGCTCAGCCGAAAACTACACGGGGGAACTTGTTAATGATCTCAAGGCAGCTGGGACCACAGTCACCAAGAAAACCATTGGTAACACATTACGCCGTAATGGATTAAAATCCTGCAGCGCCCGCAAGGTCCCCCTGCTCAAGAAGGCACATGTACAAGCCCGTCTGAAGTTTGCAAATGAACATCTGGATGATTCTGAGAGTGATTGGGAGAAGGTGCTGTGGTCAGATGAGACTAAAATTGAGCTCTTTGGCATTAACTCAACTCGTCGTGGTTGGAGGAAGAGAAATGCTGCCTATGACCCAAAGATCACCGTCCCCACTGTCAAGCATGGAGGTGGAAACATTATGTTTTGGGGGTGTTTCTCTGCTAAGGGCACAGGACTACTTCACTGCATCAATGGGAGAATGGATGGAGCCATGTACTGTCAAATCCTGAGTGACAACCACCTTCCCTCCACCAGGACATTAAAAATGGCTCGTGGCTGGGTCTTCCAGCACGACAATGACCCGAAACATACAGCCAAGGCAACAAAGGAGTGGCTCAAAAAGAAGCATATTAAGGTCATGGAGTGGCCTAGCCAGTCTTCAGACCTTAATCCCATCGAAAACTTATGGAGGGAGCTGAAGATCCCAGCAGCCTCGAAATCTTAATGATTTACAGATGATCTGCAAAGAGGAGTGGGCCAAAATTCCATCTAACGTGTGCAAACCTCATCATCAACTACAAAAAACGTCTGACTGCTGTGCTTGCCAACAAGGGTTTTGCCACCAAGTATTAAGTCTTGTTTGGCAAAGGGATCAAATACTTATTTCTCTGTGCACAATGCAAATAAATATATATAATTTTGACAATGTGATTTTCTTTTTTTTTTAAATATATAATCTATCTCTCACTGGTAAAATTAACCTAGCCTAAAAATTCTAGACTGTTCATGTCTTTGACAGTGGGAAAACTTACAAAATCAGAAAAGGGATCAAATACTTATTTCCTTCACTGTAACTACTATAATACTGCCTCCATGTACAAGAATATAACTACTATAATACTGCCCCTATATAAAAGAATATAACTACTATAATACTGCCCCTATCTCCAAGAATATAACTACTATAATACTGCCCCTATATACAAGAATATAACTACTATAATACTGCTCCCTATATACAAGAATATAACTACTATAATACTACTCCCTATGTACAAGAATATAACTACTATAATACTGCCGCCTATATACAAGAATATAATTACTATAATACTGCCCCCTAGATACATGAATATAACTACTATAATACTGCCTCCTACATACAAGAATATAACTACTATAATACTGCCCCTATAAACAAGAATATATCTACTATAATACTGTCCCCTATATACAAGAATATAACTACTATAATACTGCTCCTATCTACAAGAATATAACTACTATAATACTGCCCCCTATATACAAGAATATAACTACTATAATACTGCCCCTATATACAAGAATATAACTACTATAATACTGCTCCTATATACAAGAATATAACTACTATAATACTGCCCCTATATACAAGAATATAACTACTATAATACTGCCCCCTATATACAAGAATATAACTACTATAATAGTGCCTCCTATATACAAGAATATAACTACTATAATACTGACCCTATATACAAGAATATATCTACTATAATACTGTCCCCTATATACAAGAATATAACTACTATAATACTGCTCCTATATACAAGAATACAACTACTATAATACTGCCCCTTTGTAGAAGAATATAACTACTATAATACTGCTCCTATGTACAAGAATATAACTACTATAAGTCTGCCCCTATATACAAGAATATAACTACTATAATACTGCCGCCTATATACAAGAATATAACTACTATAATACTGCTCCTATATACAAGAATATAACTACTATAATACTGCCCCCTATATACAAGAATATAACTACTATAATACTACTCCCTATATACAAGAATATAACTACTATAACACTGCTCCTATATACAAGAATATAACTACTATAATACTGCTCCTATATACAAGAATATAGCGACTATAATACTGCTCCTATATACAAGAGTATAACTACTATAATACTGCTCCTATATACAAGAATATAACTACTATAATACTGCCACCTATATACAAGAATATAACTACTATAATACTGCCCCTATATACAAGAATATAACTACTATAATACTGCCCCCTATATACAAGAATATAACTACTATAATACTGCTCATATATACAAGAATATAACTACTATAATACTGCTCCTATATACAAGAATATAACTACTATAATACTGCCCCCTATATACAAGAATATAACTACTATAATACTGCCCCCTATATACAAGAATATAACTACTATAATACTGCCTCCTATATAGAATACAACTACTATAATACTGCTCCCTATGTACAAGAATATAACTATTATAAGGGTATGTTCACACGCTTTTTTTTCAGCAGTAATTCGGGCGTTTTACGCCTCGAATTACGCCTGAAAAAACGGTTCCATTACACCTGCAAACATCTGTAGATTGCTTTCAATGGGAATTACGATGTTCTGTTCCCACGAGCAAGATATTGTCATGTATTATAGAGGCCTGGACTCGCGGGACAGGGATGTAATATTGCCACTTTACAAAGCATTAGTGAAGCCTCATCTAGAATATGCAGTTCAGTTCTGGGCTCCAGTTCATAGAAAGGATGAAAAAATACAAAGAAGAGCGACGAAGCTAATAAGGGGCATGGAGAATCTAAGTTATGAGGAAAGATTAAAAGAATTAAACCTATTTAGCCTTGAAAAAAGACGACTAAGGGGGGACATGATTAACTTATATAAATATATTAATGGCACATACAAAAAATATGGTGAAATCCTGTTCTATGTAAAACCCCCGCAAAAAACAAGGGGGCGCCGCCTCCGTCTGGAGAAAAAAAGGTACAATGTGCAGAGGCGACAAGTCTTCTTTACTGTGAGAACTGTGAATCTATGGAATAGTCACCGCAGGAGCCGTCACAGCAGGGACAGGAGATGCTGCAAAAAAGGCAAAGATAATTTCCTAGAACAAAAAAATATTCGCTCCTATGTGTAGAAAATTTTTACTTCCCTTTCCCATCCCTTGGTTGAACTTGATGGACATGTGTCTTTTTTCAGCCGTACTAACTATGTAACTATGTAACTATATGTAACTATGTAACTATATATAACTATGTAACTATATATAACTATGTAACTATATGTAACTATGTAACTATATGTAACTATGTAACTATATATAACTATGTAACTATATAACTATGTAACTATATGTAACTATATGTAACTATACGTAACTATGTAACTATACATAACTATGTAACTATATGTAACTATGTAACTATGTAATATATATATATATATATGACAGTCACAGGGAGAGCAGCACCAGAAATGTATCGGTGCTGATATTGGAATAAATTATTTGCTATACACTACGTGAACTATAGTTTATTTTCTTCCATCTTATGGTGCTCTTAATTCTATGCAAACCACAAATATTACCTCCATACAGCAAAAAAAGAAATAAAAAATAATTGAAACCATTGAAAATTAAAGTTATTTTTTTTCTTTATTTATTTCCGGTTACTAATATAGCGCCAACATATTCTGCTGGGCTTCAGTTTGATAGGAAGCCAATTAACCTGTGAATATGTACAGCAGACCTGCAGCAAAAACAGAGTTATCCTGTAATACTGGTCTACAATCTGCAATAATCTGGTGGTTGCTAAACTACAACTAACATCAGAGGTGAAGTTTTGTCACTGCTCTATTATGTGCTGGTTGCTTATCTCCCTCTAGTGGTCATATGTGGTAAAACACCAGCTCAGAAAACAGTAGCTGGGGACAATGGAAAGAATAAAAGACAAACAGAAACTTGTGACCTTACTGCAGGTTCTCATTGTCTCCTGGTTTATAGGCACACGCCGTTATAAGTTAACACGGCGCACTCTGTGTATTGTTATAGAGACAGAGATTATTGCAATTTGCCCAATTCTTTTTTGTATAAACAGAGGAGACATAAG